>NC_142166.1:324944-538496 GCF_029865625.1 Vigna umbellata
TAGTAGTTAATTAAAAAATAAAATGATGTCCTATTTTACAAAGAAAATTAGGATTTACTATTCAAAACTGTGATATTTTACTTGTAAAATCTAATGGTCAAATTTTTTTACTTTATAACAACACGAGATAATAACGACTTAATGCAAAATATAAATATTTTAGATCATAAAATGATTTTTTTAATAGAGATAATAACGACTTAATCCAACCCTCCAACTTCTTTTATATATATATATATATATATATATATATATATATATATATATATATATATATATATATATATATATATATATTATTTAATTATAAAAATATTTTCTAAAATTTTAGTTGATTAATTAATATCTTTAATTAGATAAATTAAAACAAATATGAATTTTTATATTAAATTACTCTATTATAGTTAAATATTCTTATTAGATAGAGATGATACACTTTAATGTCTACCATTTCCTTTGCTTTTCAAATAATAAGTCTTTTTTATCACATATGTCAAGATTTTATCTTTTGATAAAGGTTGTATAATTTTGGTGGAAAAACTACAAATGAGATTACTCACTTAACTTTAACTTTGTGGTATAAGTCAATTTATCCTTGACTCTTTAGGAATGAAAATATATTTGCAGGGAGTCTTGTAGTTGGAAGTTCCATATAGGTTTAAAATAAGGTCAATTTATAATATATAACTGAGTGTAAATCTCAATCCACAAACTGATTTTTTGGGGATGAGTTAGACCTTAAAACCCACTTCTTAATATTTGTCCAAGCGTCTTGGATCGAGGTGTACTAAACATATATGTATATTAATCTCTAAAAATTAAGATATGCTAGTTGAAAGTTTTTTCGAAGTGTCTTCAAACTCTTAGACCTAGGTGAACTATACATATATTAATAATTAAAATTTAATTTATAAATATTAATGATTTAAATTCTAATACTATATATATATATATAATATGTGTCTTTTAAATTACTTTTTATTTTAATTTATAAGTTTAAAAAATTGGATTAATTCATCTCGTACCACCTCTCTAATTTTACAAACGAAGAGAAACAATCTAAACTAAACTAGTTTAGCAAATTGAATACTGAAACCTAACCCATAAAATCGAAACCGACGAGTCCCTTTACTCTTGGCATTCTACAGTGAGAAGTAAAAGATTCTAAAAGAAAAATTCTATGGCGTCCTCCAAAGTCTGGCATTGTTAATCGTTTCCATTTTCAACAACCATGGATGCATGTCTTTCATGTGCTCATTCTCTTCTCTTACAAACAACGATTGACTTTTTCCTTAAATAAATGAAGGCCCACAACAAAGATTTGACACCCATTCGTCTCTATGCAAAATGCTTCGCTCCATCTCTTTCTCCCTCTTTTAATCACTTTTAGTCTTCGGCGATCAGTTAATTTATTATATATTTCATTTTTCTCTTTATTTTATTCTTTCATTGCAACATATCTCTGACTTGGTAATCACAAATTCTTACATAAAGACAACCTACCACAATTAATCAACATAATAGGCCCACCTAATAATAATCCGTTAAACTTAAAAAAAAACACTTCTAGTTTATAAACACTAGAATTAAAATACCAAAATAGTAAATTTGAAGTACAGCTGTATTTTTTAAATTGAGAAACTAAACAATTATTTGAAAAATTCCAAGAGAAAATTCCTCCTAAATTTTAAAGATTAGAAGGACAATTACACTTAAAATTTAATCACAAATACTATTTTTTTTATAAACCTGAAATTTAAATTTTATTAGGTCTCAATGGAAATTGTGTGCATCTAAACATAATTTTGTTTGACTAGCACGTGTTACTCAGTTCAATCTCTCGTGTTTTCAAAGGTGCTTAGCATCCAGAAGAGTGAAAGAAAGAAAAATATTGCAAGACGATAATGAGTATTGTGATTTGACAAAGAAAATAAAAAAAAAGAAAAAAGAAAGGAAGACGAGAGAAAAATCAAAGTTGGATAAGATTGTATATAGCACCGATTAACTTTGTTGTTTTGTTAATTTAATTTGGTTTTGAATTCAAACCAAATCTGAATTTGGAAGCTGCAAAGTTTAAACTCACACTGAAGCGATTGGGTCAAAAGTATACTTCTCATTCGTAATTTATTGCATGAATTAACGTTTTTTGGAAGCTATTTTACCTTTTAGAAGTGATATTCTCACGGAATGATGTGTGCATGTAATTATTTTGACCGCCGCTATTTTGATTGGTTGAGTGTAGAAGGATATTTTAATTAGGGTGTGTTTAGGATCATAGTGAAAATTAAGTCATTTGAATAATAAGTTAAATATAATAATATTTAAGTTATTCTTTTTAAATTTAATGATGTTTTCAAATTTAATCTTTTTCTAAAACTAAAATCATTTTTTATAATAAAAAAGTTACCTTTCGAAATCAATAAAAATTATCTACAATAAAATTGTTAAAATTATATATATTTATATTTGTCCTTAAGTCATTTGAATAATAAGTTATATATAATAATAATTAAGTGATTTTTTTTAATTTAATGATTTTATTATTCTTTGTTATTATAGAAAAAAAGTGAATACAGTCTTAAAAGAGATGCCTAGCATATGTTTTACTTATTGATAGTAGTTTTTATACTAATAATAAAAAAAACAACTATATAATTAATAAAATATAATTGCAATACATTCGCATTACAAATATTTTTACATTGTCCTTTCACATTAAATTGTCTTATATAATTGAAAGTTTTGTAATTATTTTTTGTAATATGTATTAAAATTAAATTTTCCTTTTAAATATGATAAGATTAATCTATTCATAAAGGGAGAACTATTCATATGATAAGATTAATCTATTCATTCTTATTTTTAATTTCTTTTAATCTAATGATTTTAGCAACGATGGAATTAAAAGAAATTGAAAGACAAAAAAAAATATTCTAAAAGATTTTTAAAATAACTTAATCCTTCGTTTTTTTTTTTTGTTATGTTATTCGATCAATTTTTTGTAATTTATCCCAAACATATGAAACATGTCCACTCACCTTGTCATACTTGTTAGAACATAAATAAATCACATATTTTAATTTTTTAGATTTTATAATATTACATAAGTTTAAGTACCAAATACAACGATCATTACGAGTAATAGTAAAATTGATAAAGTGAATAACTTTAATGTGTGATTCTACAATGAAATTTATAAATTAATTTTTAAAATATCCCTAACTAGAATTTTGATTTGTGCAACGCACATTATATTCATTTTTTAAGATAAATGTATTTTATTTTTTATAAAAATAATTGAAATTGGGTTATAATTTACAACCCATCACTACTGATTTGGTGGACTGACTTTCCAGTTATGATTTTTTTTTGTCATCAAATTTAATATCGTCAGTTTTGTCGAGTTGTTCTGTTAGGTTAAATGATTGTCGGGTTGCTAATATCATGATTGTTGAGTTGTTTTGTTCTGGTATGGATGATTGTTAAGTTGTTTTTGTGTGGTCTAGATGACTGCTTAACCGGTCTAGTCTGTTCGGGTCTAAATGACAATCAAATTGATTAGTATGGTCTAGATGACTATTGAGTTAGTCTGATTGAATTAAAGATCTTTGGAAAAAAATGAAAAAGTTTCTTTATAATTAAGATGCACAAATGTTGTGAAAAAAATGATAGATATATGCACCAAAGAGATCCCACATGTAGAGATATGTACAATGGTCAATGAAAAAAATAAATACAACTTTGACAAGAACATATGAGAAAACAATAAAACTTTGTCTCCTTCTGAGCTTGTCTCCATGTTTTTCCTTTAGAGCTTTTCTCCTGTCGAACTTATGTCGATGTTTCTCCTACTGAGCTTGTATCCACGACTAGTGTTTGGATCAAAGTGAATAACTTGGGCTGAGCTTGTATCCACGACTAGTGTTTGGATCAAAGTGATAACTTGGGCTGCAAGCTGTTAGGATTGTCCAGATGGTGAAAAAATTTCCTACACAATTTGTGTATTGTGGTTAATAAAAATGGTGACAAAAATTTCTATTAGAAAACAAAAGCTCTTTGTCGATTAGAAAATAATATTGTAAATTCTAACAATATTGAAAAGTAAATACTTCGTGAACAATATGTATTGCACTGTACCTCTTTGTCTTGGAGTACAATCTCCATTAAAAATCTTTAAAGAACCATAATCTCATCACTCAAGCAATGATATTCCAATTTTCACTCTTAGAATCCAGTTTAGATATGGAGTGACATTATTTTTGCGCAATAGACATAATGAATAATGAATGTAACCATTAGTTTTGTAACACAAATAATGTCCACAAATGTATATATATAAAAAGAAAAGAATAGAGAACATGCGTCAAACAACTTGCTTTGATTTTTAATTTAAATTTGGTTTATGAATTCCTACATGATTCATGTATCGTGGTCAACAATTTACCAAAAAAAATTACAAAAATAAACATGCAAACTATGCACAAAAATGCTTCTAAATCTCTATACACAATTTTGATCATAGTAGTTTCTTTGAAAAGAAAATGGTTTAGAGAATTTTAAGATAACTTAGTCCTTTTTTTTATTATGTTATTCTATCAACTTTTTGTTAGTTAGTCAACTTATTCTTGATTAAGACATAAGAAGCATATCCACTCACCTTATCATTCTTGTTAGAACATCTAATAAAGTTTAAATAAGTTATATATTTTAATTTTTTAAATTTAATAATATTACACAAGTTTAAGTACTAAATAGAAAAAATCGTTACAATTAATGATAAAATTGATAAAATGAATAACTTTAATTTGTGATTCATAGAATTTATAAATTAATCTATAAAATATCCTCAATATCTCTCCTTCAACATCTCAAACTATTTCTTTAGTTTTCTAAAAATATTAAACAATGCTGTTTAGAGTATAAGCACTTACACCAATCATAATTTTTGGTTTGAACTTGAAATAATCTTTTTAAACACTAATATGAAAGATAATCTCCTACAAGTACAATTATCTCAACATACGTATCGAAATCTAAGGCTTAATTATTATTTTTATTCTATTTAATTAGTTTAATGATAAAATATTCAATTAATCCTATGATTTGTTACCACATTTTCACCTAATTAATACTAAAATTTTAATAAATAAAAAAATTGTAAATTTAATGACGTTATTGGTAGTACAAATTTATACTGTTGCAGTTTTTAAAAACTGAAAATTTTATTAACAGAGGGAGAAATTCAATAAAATAAATAAACAATATTGGATTTACTCATTAAAACTATCGACAATCTTCACTCAAATTGGTTCATAATCTTGGAATTTTTAAAAGGTTAAAAAGAACAATAAAATTATATAAAAAATATTAAAAGAGAAATAATGAAGAAGCATTATTTTATCGCGAATTTAACTCCCCACCACCGAAAATTGAGAAATTTCGTGACGTTGGTGGTTTGAAACAGAAGCAGGCAATGCAACAGAGTATTAGAAAAAGTTGACCAAACAAACAAACAGCCATTGGGAACACGACACGTCACAATGCATGATGCACATTGCACCCTTGAAAGATTCATTCATGCATCTAAATTCAATTCAAAACCCACAAAATAAAGTAGATGATGCAGTTACTACACACACATTAAGGTTTGACCATCCAACACAACATTGACAAACATAAAGTAGTGATGATGAGCATATATGACCATGACTGGTAAAACCAAAGGAAAAAATGGGCCATGCTTTTGCACATTCTCATCATCATCATCATCACTTTATCATAAGATATTATCCTTCTATGCTATAATCTGTATTATATATATATATATAGAAATCTTCTCATACCTTAATATTTATTCAACAGCAATCTCTTACCAAAAGAAGCAACTCCTTTTCCTGTTCTGCAGAACCATCATTCAGTTCTGTACACATATTTTCAACTTTAATGGCAGAAATTGAAATCCCTCAGTATTTTGTTTGTCCCATTTCGTTTCAGATCATGGAAGATCCTGTGACTACTGTGACAGGGATTACATATGACAGAGAAAGCATAGAAGAGTGGTTGCGCAAGGCCAACGATTGTGTGTGTCCTGTTAGCAAACAACCACTTCCAAGAAGCTCTCAATACTTAACCCCTAACCACACACTTCGGAGGCTTATCCAAGCTTGGTGTTCGGAAAACACTGCCAATGGTGTTGATCGAATTCCAACCCCGAAAACCCCTTTAAGCATGATCCAAGTTCAGAAGCTTCTGAAGGGTCTTGAGGCTCCTCATTCTTTTGGAACATCGTTGGAAAAGTTGCATGCTTTGGCTACACAAAGCCAGAGGAACAGAACCTGCATGGCTGAGGCTGGTGTAGCCAAGGCCATGGTCAAACTGATTAACAACAGTTTCAAAGATGGAAACACAAACGCCAGTTCCGTTGAAGAAGCTTTGAGAATTGTTCATCTGCTTTGGAACAACCACAGCAGCATGAAACCTCTAGTTGGGGAGAGCTTGGACTTCATCAACTCGTTGACTTGGGTTTTGAAGGTTCATTTGGATGACAGCAACAGCAACGTGGTAAACGAAGCAATGCCCCTTTTGAAGTTGACAATCGAGGTTGCTGATTCAACCCTTTTGGGAAATTTAAGCTTTGAATTCTTCAAGGAAATGGTGAGAGTATTGAAGAAAATAGAACTATCTCAGAAAACTATCAAATCTGCTTTGCATGTGCTTGTACAAACCAGCGTTTTGGGTAGAAACAGAACGAGGATTGTTGAGGCGGGTGCAGTGACAGAACTCATAGAGCTTGAGCTTGAGAAGCCAGAGAAGAACATGACAGAGCTCATATTCAACCTTTTGGCTCATCTGTGTTGTTGTGCTGACGGGAGAGAACAGTTTCTTAGACATGCTGCGGGCATTGCAGTTGTTTCAAAGAGGGTTTTAAGGGTTTCTGCTGCCACTGATGAGAGAGCAATTCATGTGTTTTCAGTGATTGCTAAGTTTTCAGCATCAAACGAGGTTGTTCTAGAGATGCTAAGGGTTGGAGCTGTGTCAAAGCTTTGCATGGTGATGCAAGCAGATTGTGGTGCTTATTTGAAAGAGAAAGCAAGAGACATCCTTAGATTGCACTCCAAAGTTTGGAACAATTCTCCTTGTATACAACTGTATTTGTTTACTAGGCACCAAAGGTGATCAAAATTGAACCCCAATGTCGTTTACATGAAAATATTACTATATGATCCAAGATCATTATTTAGTCTCCTCAACCAATCATGTAACTTGTAGTTGAGTACTATTAACGGTTTTACAAATTAAAAACCTCGATTATATGTGAAGATTAATTAAAAGCATAAACATTAGTAGTGAGAAACCATGTAATAATTTTGTCCAAACTTTGGAGAAATTCTAGTAGATTAATCCTAAAGTTGAGAAAAACAAAATAGTATAATACAAATTATTTTTCTTAGGTCCTGAACACCTAGTTAGGCTAAGATTTTATCATTCGGATTGAGCTTAAACTAATAAATCAACTATGTAATTTGAATTGAGGAAACCTTTCTCTTATTTGAATTGAGGAAACGTTTCTCTTTTCTTTTACAAGAGAAAACCTTAGGTAGCTTAAAAATAAAAAAAAGATATCATACTTAGTATATTGTATGATTGTTCACTCATTTACAAATCGGACGATCAATTGTTAATCAAACGTCAACAAAGTACTTTTGTGATCAAAAGATCATAGAATATGATGACCAAATGGTCAACAATTAGGAAGATTAACTCTAATTGTTTATCAATTTAAGGTAAAGTATGGTTATCATCAATTAGGTTGCAATTAGGTCATTGCTAGTCGAAAATTCACATCTAAATCTATAAATATAGGTTTAAGGTAGATAATTGTATTTACTATGCTACAATAAGCGTTAGATGTTGACCTCAACTTTACACTCCAATACACTTGGTAAATTAAAATTTGATGTAAACATAAAAAATGTAAATATCATCAATGTATATAGAAATTTTATACGACAAGGACACATGAAAAAATATGATAAATTACATTTTTACGCACTTTCCTAAATAAACATTCATTTCATAAAATTATTTTATTAATAATAATATATAAATAATTAAATTTAAAAATAAAAAGTTAAACTTAAAATATTAATATAATTAATTATCATAAAATTTATTCATTATAACATATTGCCAATTTACCAATGCTTTCTTATATAAAACTGGTAAACAGTGTTTAAAATTTGGGAAATTCGTGGCTTGATTTTTCTTAACTCCTTATTAGGTATGACAAAAAAAATTCATAGGTATCAATATCCGGGTTTTTGTACGAGACAAATTTAAAGTATAAATTACCGATTTAGGTAAAAAAAATATCAAATTACAAAAATAGGCAAGTCGTGAGAGACCTAAACGACTTCAAATGAAGAAGTTGTGCCCCTGCAAAGACTTCACCCTACATAATGGTCAGAGGTGAAGTCGTGCACTCCAAAAATGATTTTAGGGTATGGTAATCGATTATCCAACTTTGTAATCGATTACCACGTCTTTTCTCATAAAAAAATTATAAAAAAATTGAAGTCGTGCACCCCACATTTTAACTTTTATTATTTTTTTATTTTTTATTAATTAAAATAATTTATAATTTGTAAATAATATTTTTAAATGTATTTAAAATAAATAAAATTATATCTAATTAATAATTAAAGTTTTTAAGTATTATTAAACAAATAAATTTCATGGTTTTAATTATTTTTGTAATTAAATTAAATTTTCTATAAAATAATTTTAATTAAATAATGTGTAACTATAATTATTGTAATTATGTAATTAAAAATTCAAAAAAACTTATATTTCATTATAATTTATTTTTTTGAATTTTATTATTATAGTATATTTTTTTTACAAATTATAATTAATTAATAACAATTTTTTCATTATTTAAATTAATAAAAATATTAAATATAAACTATTTAATTTAATAAAAATATAAATTAATTAAAATTGTAGAGTTGACGACTTCTTGAAGTCGTGCACCCTACACACTTTCACTTTTTTAATTTTTTTTGTTTAAAATGATTTATAATTTTTTATTAATGTATTTAAATGTATATAAAATATTTTAAATTATATATAATTAATAATTAAAGTGTTTTAATATTATTAAATGAATAAATTTCATGGTTTTAATTATTTTTGTAATTAAATTAAATTTTTTATAAAATGATTTTAATTAAATAATTTATAACTATAATTATTTTAATTATGTCATTAAAAATAAAAAAAAATTGCCTAGTACAAAATCCGATATCTGCGATTAAAATCTGTAACGGATAGTTACTATCGGTTGAAATTTATTATCTACGGGTAACGGATAACGGATATATTTAAATTAAATTTAATTAAAAATAAGATTATTATATATCTTATTAGGTTAAATTTAATTAAAATTAAAATTTTATTTTATTTAATTTTTATTATATTATGTATATTGTAATTTTATTTTAAAATTATATAAAATAATTTTTTTTAAAATTTTTGTGAGTATTCACGTGTATCTGGGGTTTTAAAAGACCCAAAAATATTTTTTTAGTGAATATTCACGGTTACGAGTCATATTTAATTTTGTAGATCTGTTTATAAGTAGGCAACAGTCCTACCTTACCTAACTCGTTGTCATCTCTTCTCATTATCTTTTCCATTTCTTTACTTATTTTTAAGAATTTTAGAGTTAACGGCATATAAATAATTAGATATACCCACTGTTAATGATAACATTTTGTGAATATTTTAATTGATTTGTTGTATTTGTTAACGTCTCTCTCATTTTGTTCGAAATTTAGGTTTTTATCACAATAATTAATAAATACATATAATATTTTATAAAAATATGCAATTTTGTTATATATCTACGATTTTTATATTAATTACATTCTCTCCATATATATATATATATATATATATATATATATATATATATATATATATATATATATATATATATATATATATATATATTTGTTTTTTTAATTTTCCACTCTATAATAAAATAATTGAGGATGTGATAGCAAACTTTAACATTTTATTGATACTATAAAAATGGCTGTTAAATACAGACAAAGTATTTGTAGGTGGAACTTTAAAACAGTAGTTGAATTTTGAGGGGGTAGGGCAGGGTGACGAAAGAGCATATTATTGGAGAAAAACATAATTATTTAATGAAGTGATTAAATGTATTAAATATGTTATAGTTTCTTTTTTAATTATGTGTATCTAGAAGCTTATGGTAAAAAAATGCTGGAAAATATTGATAGAATATTTCATCTTTTGATGTGATTTTTTTGGGAACAGCTTTAAGGTTTTATTTTATTATTTTGGTACAGGCAATTGATCTGATTACAACAATTTTTTAAGATATACTTAGAAAGTTGATTTTAAACCTAATTCCTAATTTTTGCATCAAAAGGAGAAAGGTAAATCGGTGGTGTGAATGATTTGAAAGCCGAAAGAAAGGATAAGATTATTTAATGTCGATGGATGAATATACTCACATAACACGTTCGTCAATTTTCATGTGTTACTTTACTGCTTATTATGTTCATAATTGATTTAGCCAAAACACACGTCAATGTTTTGTCCTTTTTCGAATAACATACACGTGCAATTATAATAAAAGGTTGTTAAAAATGTATGTATTTGTTTTAAAGGTGTCAAAATAAAATAATTATAAATTAAAATATTATTATTTTAAGTTATAAAGTGGGTGTATTTTATTCTATAGATGTAAAAAATATTATCATCTATATTATATATTTACTAAGAAAATCGTTTTGTAACCCAATCCCGTGTTTGTTAACTGAGTTATCATTCATAACGAAATAAACATGCAAGCTTATGGACTAATTCACCAAATTATGTACCTTTCAGTCATTTGAAAAAAAAAATAGCCTTTATAGTTGAAAGATATGCATTAGGTTTTGTATATAGAAGTCCTATTGTTTTTAATAAAAATATAATTTAAATATCTCTTAAACCATAAATAAGCATGATTATAATTTTCTTTATTTCTACTAATAACTCTAGTTTTCAACTTCTTTGAGATTTTATAAATTTTAAAAAGTGATTAGTGTTTATGTATTTAATTTATTGTTATAATAATAAAAATTTGTTTACAAATTATAAAAATTGTCTGTATGTTGATTAAATAAATATAGGTAAAACTTAACATTTTTTGTTATTTTGTAATTTGATAATAAATAAAAATGTTAGAATTTGAAAAGGACGAACTACATACGTAGAAGAATTACAAATAATAAGAGAAGACAAATTAAAATGACTTAAAGTAATAATTGTAAAGTGATACACATAAATTCAAAGCAATGTAAACATATTAAGCATATATATATATATATATATATATATATATATATATATATGGGTTCTCACAATTATATGAACATAGAAATACTATATATTTATTACGCCGTCATCATCAAAATCTTATCATAAATGTACGCATGGTAAATTATTAAATAAAAACATATGCCATTTATTTAATTTAATAAGTATTTATTATGTAAAACTCTCAAAACATTATTTTAATTCCTTGTATCAATAAAAGTCATTAAGAAATTATATGTATTTACAAACTTAATAACTTCTAGAAAACCGGCCGACGACGTCTACTTTGAGAATTTTGACTCATTATTAAAGTTTACATGACATTAACAGTTACTTACCTGTAATTAGAGGATTTCTCTACATAAATTCTACAAATATTATACAAATATTATGCAGTATTTATCAATTTTTCATCATGTGATATATTCATTATATAATTTTAGTTATTAAGACAATAGATTTATATATGTCATTTTTGTAAGGGTTATATAACTTGGTGATGACATTATATTCATGTTAGATCATATTGTTATTCAATTTTTACTTCACATATAATACCATATATTACACCTCCAAATACATTAAAATAATTAATTTCTATTGTCTTAATTTTTGAGTTGTTTTATCATTTTAGTGTAATTTCACAATAAAATTATAAAAATAGTGTAAATTTAAAAAAAAATTGAACTTGGATAAAACTTGACACGGCTTCAAAATAAAGAAGTCATGGTATACTGAAGTGACTTCACTATAGACGAATTAAATTTCAAGTCATGACTATTTTTATAAAAAAAGTTGAACCAAAAGCAAAGTTGTGTCATGTTGATATAATTTCACTTTTGTAATAAAATGAAGTGAAATCATGTAATGTTGTGACAACTTCAATTTTATAATGATTTCAGTTCGTGATGAGTTTAGTTCATAATTACTTCAATTCATTTCATTATATAATTAAAGTCATTAATGCATGACATGACTTCTGTTTAATATTTCATCACAAATTTGAAGTTGTCACAGTATAACACAACTATAATTCATTTCATTACAGAATTGAAGTTGTATCAACATAGCACAACTTCTTCATTTTGAATTTGTGCCAACTCGTTCAAACTCAAATTTTTTAGAGCCTCAAGCCAACCTTTCTTGCACCAAGATTACTTCCATTTTAATCTTACACAACCCAAAATCGTTATCCCCATAAGAAAAGTTGTGTATCCAATCAGTAAACCAATAAGTCTCGTACCATGATTCATTTCATATATAAGAGATTGATCTCACCTCTTGTTATAAATAATAATAATAACAAAAACAAAAACACTAATTATAATAAGACAAAGATATGGATAAAAAGAAGATTGATCAAGTCAAACAATACTTATAACAAATATTAACAATATAGAATAAAATTATAAATAAAGAAAAGAATAAAAAGAGTTTGGGTTAAGAAAAATAGAGTATTGTCTTTAAAGAGAAAACACACTACAAAGGAAGAAGACAAAATAATGTGTTCATTTCACTTCAAGAAAATTATTACATAACCAATTTTAAAGACCATAATAATTAGTTACTATATGAACTAAGTTAGATATCATTACTATCTAAGATAGTTTCTATTATGAATCAAAAATTATAATTGATCTTTGAATTATAGAGTCTAAAGTGATCCTAAAATTAACTACCAAATTTTAGATACTTATCATTGATTCTAAATTAATCTTTTACTGGAAGTTGGAGACTAATTTAAACATTAATCCTTAATAGTTTAAACCTTGTTAGCTAATATTAGATATTAACTTAGACTCTAATTCAAAATCAATATAGTGACTAATTAATTGGTATTTTTAAAATTGGTTGTTAATTAATAATATTTTATAATTCGTGTGATCACTAATGTTTTAAAAAATAATATAAAAGAAATATATGAAAACCCTTGTAAGTATTTTGTTTGTTCTCACTTTTTTTTTATTTAGATAGGTTGTATTAATAGGAAGAAGAGAATAAATTATAATAAATAAATCTACTTAAAATAAAATACTAAGTCGTAATAAATTTGATTCAAATAAATAAAGATAAAAAATTGTTCACTCATAAAATATATTTATCTACAAAATTAATAATTCATAAAAGCAAGCATGACTAACCACAAGATAATTTATTTATCTTTTTTAAAAATTATAATAAATATTTTTAACACCTCTAACCTAAAATCTATAGATTAGTTATATTCTTCACTTTACTTTTATATATATATATATATATATATATATATATATATATATATATATATATATATATATATATATAAACTTATTATTATAGGTAACCCAACTATAATGAACAATATTACATATTGTAACAAAGTAAATCTACAAAATTCTTGGGTTAATTATAACCAATTAGGAGACTATTTTAATTTCTATTATATAGAAGTTAATAATTGAAAGTTTTTTTTTGGCACAAGGATAACTTTATATTTTAGAAATAGAGGTGCTAAATTCAAGCTTGATACTTACTACTTCTTTTAAAAGATTTAGCCATCAGGCTAATTAAGAAAATTTAGTTGCAAAAGGATTTTATAAAATTAAAATATCCATATTTCTATCTAATTTTTTTTATATTCTCTATTATTAATTATATAAAGCATTTGCTTACAAATGATATTTTCTTTTTTCAATATGTCTCATGTATCAACTTTGAAATTCCAAAGCATATTATTAGCAGCAGTCTTTTCTCAAAGGAATTATCTTTTTAAACTGCATGGTTTTTCAACTATTTTCCACTCGAATGTTAGATTTTTCACTCTACTGCGATTTCACATTTTTTATGCATGAAACGAACATCTTCTCCATCACAAGTTGAAATTACTTTTGCTACTAAATTTATCAACATTTCAAACCTTGTAGAGGTCATACATCTGATTCCAACTTAGAGTGAATCTTCCTACACCTCCCTCACCTCATCCTGCACCTCCAAATTTACCTATCTACCCTTCATTTAATAAAAAAGTCAAAACGGTAATTAATAAATTAAATTTTTTTAACCCCCAACCATTTTTCTAACTCCCAACCACAAGCACAAAAATATTCCTTCTTTATAAACCCTGAGGTCCCTTAGGTGCACTGTTCATGGTTTTTCACTGTAGCAAGTAATTTATGGTCTAGTACATTGTAATTGGAATTGGATTGAATTGTAAGATTTGGAGATACAGCAGCGTGACGGCAGGAGGAAGAGGAAGAAGACTCTGCGCCGACGAAGATACGCAACCGCACTTCGAGGTGCGGAAAGACTCCGCCGCACTTCGAAGTGCGTTTTTAATTTAGGGTACCGCACTTTGAAGTGCGTTGATATCTTTTTAATGCTTTCAATTATACAATTTTAGTCCCACCTTCTTTGAAACAACTTTCTTAATATATATATTTTATTTATATTATATGCACATATGCACTCCTCTCATTATAAACTTTTTCTATATCACATATCCTCTTATGTAGGAGTTTATCCATGTAAATTTAACCAATTGCCAAAAACTTTTTCAAAACAAAAAAAAAGACAAAGAACTCATAACCGGATTATTTTTATATAATTATGAGATAATAATTATTAGTTAAAAATATTTTACTAAAATATCTGTATAGTATTTTTTTTTCTGAGAATTAAAGAATAAATGAGATCCATATTCTCACAGAAAAAAAAATGTTTATCGGTGCTGTGGGTACAGTAAAAAATTGGACAAAGATATACTAGTGATGTCACAGAAAGAAGAAACTAACTTTATAAAGCCGCACTTCCAACTGCGGCTCTGATCCTTGCCGCACTTCCAAATGCGGTGTGCACCTCCAGCGAGCCGCACTTCCAACTGCGGCTCTGATCCTTGCCGCACTTCCAAATGCGGCGTGCACCTCCAGCGAGCCGCACTTCCAACTGCGGCTCTGATCCTTGCCGCACTTCCAACAGCGGCGTGCACCTCCAGCGAGCTCCGATCCAATCACGACCCACGAACCCAATCACGAACCACGAACCCAACCAAGCACATAACAGGAAACAAATATATTACATTGATGGAAGCTACTAACCTGGACGCCAGCGAGGAACACGAGCAAAGCAGCGGATGTCAGAGACAAAGGACAGAGAGAAAAAGAGGGAGGAAGGAGGGGGTGTAGATCTAGGGTTTTACTGAGATGCGGCAGGGAGTGAGATGGGGCAGGGGAAGAAGAAGATGAGTTAAATAGGGTTTCAAATTTTATTAACTTTTTTAAACAATTCTTTTTCTCTCTCCTCGTTGACTGTCAAAGGGCACATTTGGAATTATAATTTTTTTTGGAGGTGCAGGATGAGGATGGTGAGGTGCAGGGAGAATGACTCTCCAACTTATTGTGAGAAACATCTATGAGAAGGAACATTTAACGAAATAAAATAATAAATTCTAACAAGTGGAAAAGACCACCTCTAATATTATTTGAAAAGAATATATAACTCCACATTTACTGTGCTGGAATTTGAATTCATTTTTGTCTTTGTTGAATTGTATTCTAGAAACGCTTTTGCACCTGTGATATATATATATATATATATATATATATATATATATATATATATATATATATTGGAAAATACAGGTTAAATAATGGTAAACAATAATGATTTCAACCTGAACCATCCATTAAGATAATTAATATATATTAGTAATACCATAAATTAATATTTCCAAATCTATTTACTAATAATAAATTAAATAAATAACTTTCAAGAACCCTTAAAAGAAAAATCCATCTGCATGAGTAGAAACTTCCATATAAGTAGAAACTATTGAACTTATCAGATTTCTTGACCTCTTAATATCTTTTTATAAACTTCCATACCAGTTGAGAATATTGAACTTCTCAGATTTAATTAATGTGACGGAAATTATTGGAATGGGCGAAGATTAATTAAAAAAATATGGGTATGGTGGTGCAAGTGTATCTATCAATATATATATATATATATATATATATATATATATATATATATGTTCCAGTGGTCTTTCCTCTACGTAGAAGAAGATGAAGATATAGATGTAGGCGTAGACTTAACGGTATACATCTTCTAACTTTTCAATCAAAAACTTAAAAAATATCGTATAAAACTCGATAAATAATTAATGAATTTCAACCCTTCCAATTTTTTTTTGAAAAGGTCAATATTTTTGTAATTTTAGGAGGGATAAAGTCCGCAAACTATTGATAAAAACAATTAGTCTCCAATTTCTAACCTAACATCTCATCATGTTGCCCTATTTTTCATGGCCAAATAATAATCATATAGACGATTGCTAAATAGAAGTTTATCTTTGGAGGAAAAAGTTCTTGCCATCATTTATGCATGAGCTATAAATTAAAGATTTTAGATAAAAATTCAAATAACAAACGGATATTGAACTTAAGAATATATAAATCTTATTCTATAAATCAGTTTCATTAAATTTAAAATGTATTTTTTAACAAAGTCGAAGAAAGATAATTTGGATTCTTATAAAAAAGTTTGATTAAAAATAATGAGAAAAGGACATAAAATAAAATAACGGTTCAAAAATCATGATTACCTTCATAGTCAAATACTCATCGAATAGAATACATCTTTGTTGATTTGTTCTTATACTTTTGTCATACGTGTTGCCTAGTTATAATTGTTTTTACTACAGTTCCAGTAGAAACTAGAAACAACCGTCATATTATGTACAAGTCCAAATAAATATATGTCATTATTTTATTAATATTACGCTGACTTCCTTTTCATTTTTTTTATTTGATTCGTTCTAATTTCAAATTTATAATTATATATATTACAAAATAATAAAAGTAATAAGTGAAAGTAAAATCCATATTAACTCTTCTCTTTATAAATGATATAAATAATATGTAAAACAATAAAATAGGTAAATAGAAAAAAAAAACAATGATAAGTGTATACTTGTTTTCATATTTATAAATGAGTTTAAAGTTATAATTATTGTTGTGTTTCCTCATTGAAAAGTTTTAATTAGAAGTAGGGAAGTTGTGTAATAATTTGCATAAGAAATTCTACATTATTTGGAGTGTTGACTTTACTGTCTCGCTAAGCGCACGCCATCAGCCGCTCAGCCAAAATGAAGATTTTCGCCTAGCGCATCAGCACTATGCGCTTAGCGAATGGCGGCAGTTTGAGGTTTGCAGTTGAGGTTTTTCATTCAGCGCATGCATAGTTGTGCATTGAGCAAATTAATTAAATGAAGTTGGTTTTAAAAGACGAGACAAAAGCAAAGAAAGTAACTCCTGACAATACATAGCACGAAAATTACTGGAGAATTTCAGGTGACGATCAGGAGACTACTTCAAGGCATTTAGACAACATTGCATGCAAGGGATTGCAAAACTGTGTACATTCTAGATGACTAGGAGTAGCTAATTCTTTCTTTCGATGGAATTGAATGTAATGACTAACATTTGATGTAATCTTCTTGTTCAATATATGAGAGTATGACTGACATATGCTTTTCTTGTTTTACTTGTCATTATACGAGAGTATGATATATTTTATATATTCAAGTTGTATTGGAAAAAAAATTGAGTATGAACGTAAGAAAAGCAACCAAAAGGAACAATGTTAGGAATAGTCTCAATTCTTTTGGTCATTTATAAACATCAGATTTTAATGCAAGGGTTATGTTTAATTACTTAAGGAATTAATAATTGAACATATATCTTTAGAACTTGTTTTAAGGGATTAAACCAATATACAATGATATTAATTTTTGAACACAGATTTTATTGTTCATAAAGTGACTGTAATGTAGTGAAATCAATTCCAACGAAGCTTACACTCAACTTTAAATTCAAATTTTAATATTTTGTTAATTTCATTACTTTTAGTTTACATGAATCAAATTTTCATTGTTATTAAATTGATCTGGTAAATAATTTCAATTTTATAGCGTAACTCAATTCCCTTGGGAGAACGATGCTCTGAACTTACTCTTTAGTAGGAACGATTTGGTATAATTGTAAAAAGTTATCAAACAATAATAAAAATAAAAAGAAAAATCCACGACACTTAGTCTAAGAAAAACTTTCACTAATAATATTGATGCAACGACATGTCTTCGTATTAATCCCTTAGTTTAATATCGTCATTTTTGTCTTTTGTTACTAATGAATTAAATTAAATACTTAAATGTATTTTACCAAAACATACGAAGAAATGAAGGAATCGAAGAAAATGGTATTGTTTGATGCTACAAAGCAATCAAATTTTTTTAACAAGTATATTGGATAGTTTATAATATATGTATAACAATTATTGTATCAATAAGGATTTGATAGAAAATACAACGTTCTAACTAGCTTGACTGTGAATAAAACAAAAAAAAAGGATTGTATAAAATATAAAATAGGATTAATCTATGAAAACATAACCATTTTGGTAGTAAAATGCATTGTAAAACAGTTTGGAGTTGAAAAAGATTGACTTCAAGATGATAAAAACATGTTGAAGCTAGATTTCACCAATTTGTCCCGTTTTTCAATCACTAGTTATAAAGATGTCAATCATGTTCTGATAATTCTCTTTGAATGTAATTCAAGATCCATTTATGACACCTAGAATCTAAGATTACCAAACTTCAATACGATTTCATAGTGAATACTTGAATGGATCACATGTATTAAAATCAGGACTCTATAACCAGCTAGAGCCTTATATTTATTCCATGCATCTAAAAGTATGAGGAGAATCACTTGGACCACAACTTGGAACTAATTTCCACTCAATCCCAAGCTAGTGAAATAAGATGAGTGATCAATTGATCCAACAACAAGTACAAATTGATTCATAAACATGTAAATAAAACCATACTTTCATTAATAAAATAGTATCAATTACAAGAGAGTTTCAAAGGGTTACATCCTTCTTAAACACTTTAGGAGAATTAGCTCCTCATAATGGATAGACAAAATTCATACAAAGAAAAGACATCATCTCCTCAACCTCTAATAATATTCTTTAAAGTATAGAGGAAAGTGTATGAGAAACTCTCTAAAAGTCTCTCTCTAAGATATGTGTGAAGTCTCTCAAAATATAGGAGCAAAGGTGTGACTTTAACGGTGAAAGCGTGGATTCAGCTACAAAGGTTTCCTTCTAAGGTGGGTTCCTTTGTGGCTCAAGCCTTATGCTTTTAGTGTTCTAGTCCTTAAGATAACTTCTTTGAGAAAGAGTCTTCGCGGCTTAGCCTCAGGTTCAGTGCTTGAGGTTTCCCTCAAAGGTGAGTTTTTTAGTGTGGCTCAAGCCTCAAGATTCTCACTTCAGTCGCGCCAAAGTTAGTTTTGCAATTGCTTAGAATTCCTTCATTTTCCTTATTTTTTTTCATTGACTCTCTATTGTCATCAACATCTGCAAAACAAATCAAATTAAGATGATTTCGACAAATATTTAACATAATCAACACAAGATAAAGGCCAAATTGACATCAAAATTAAATTATTTTAGGCACTTTTCAAGTACCAAGAAAATGAAATTAAGGATTAAATAAAGAATATGAATAGCCAAAAAAATGAGAAAAATGTGCCTACAAAACATGAGTGGATCAATTGGAGATTGCAATGCCCCTACCCCTTTATTCAAGACTAAACACTAGTGGTGAAGAAGGGTTTGGCCAAGAAACATATAAAAAACAATAAACTTAAATAAAATTTCAAAGACTGATCATTATAAAAACCAAACACTCAACTATTTATATCTTACACCAAAAATAAGAACATAGATACGATTTGAAACTTTCAACTAAAAACAGATACAACTGAAATTATTAAACCTAAAATTTTTGTGGTTGTGACATGTGTAAAAAATTGCTTTTTATGTTCCATAGATTTGTATTATTTATAGATGAGTCTTGGATTACAACATTGAACCATAGACTGCGGTCAAAGTTCCCCACAATTTCACTCTGGATTCCGTGTATAAAATGATTAGGTTGTCCTTATAGTTTCCACTTCATCTTCTTCTTTGTCCTACACCAGTTGTGCATCTTATTTTTCCTATTTCTCCTTAAATTTATGTTTCAGATCCACTTCGAAATCCTTTGCCGTTGTCAAGAACTCTCTTGTACACTCGTTGCTCTACCATGTTGGTTGAAGAGATTAGTTTTTGTGACATTTTTGGTTGTCATTGTTGTATATGTTTATTCCAGATTGATTAAGTTTTTAGAATGTATAACCCAGAATACAATTTTAAATAAAAAAGTGCCTTTTAAATTAATCCAAATATATTACCTTATTATAAAATATAATATGAATGTTGTAATTCGGAATATATATATTTTTATTTTATATTTCAAAATATAGATTCTGAAACATAAAAATATTGATGGTTAACACTGGATTACGTCTTCGGATTACCCAATCCAAAATCGAAAGTGAAAATCCTATACAAGAGAGTAAATTTGAAATTCCAAATTTATGGGAGTCCGGGCAGAAATTATGGGTGTGCAGGAAGAAATGCCTATGGTCCAGTTTCATATCGGGCTTTACAGCATTGGGGCAACACATGTTTTAGATAATTGCTATATAAAACCCTTAAGTATTAAACACACGCACGTTCTATATTTTGAAAATTGATATTTTTATAAGAATGTCCCTTTCAAAATAATTATGAAACTTGTTTGTTATAATTTAATCAACTAATAAAATTTAATAGTTATGAAGTTATAATTCAAATAATCTATTATTTCGTTAAATTAGGCAATTATATAATAGTTTTAGAATAGTTTTAGGCAAGTGTTAGTGGACAAACTTAACAGGTTCATTTTTATGTTATAGAAGATGATGAATTGAATAGAAAAAGGATAATTTTGTAATTCATATATTTCAGGCCATACACGGTTTCTGAGCAATTTTTCCGTTTGGTTAATGAGTTGGACTCTCCCCATACATGTGATAGACATAAGTTTACTTTCCAAACCGCTAACTTCAAGTTGATATGGTTCCTAACGCCACATAAATACTCAGCCTGTCACCATTTATGAAGAAGAAAGCTATTGTTATTAAGTCTTAGACTGTGTCTTTAATGACAGGAAAAATTGGACTGTTTACATTTAAAATATTAGTTTAAGAATCAATATGAGCATGTCGAATTTATGTATGAAAATACGTAGATTTAGAAAGTATTTAAAATTTTCCAAGTTTTTCTTAAGGTTACTTCATCATATCTAATAATTTTGGAAAGATAAATATGGTAAATGTAATGAAAAGTTTCACTAATATATACAAGTTAGTTTGATTTGTTGTTGTTCATACTGTTAAATTATTACTACAAGATAACTATAGTATTATTAAATTAGTAGTTAACTAATTAGATATGATTAAGTTAATTTTGAATTATATTCCAATAAATATGAATTGTTTTTCAATAATTGATTTTTACGAAATCTTGTACAAAATATTAATAAAAAACACCATGTAAATGCTAATAAATAAAAATAAAAATTTATCGTATTAGAATTAATATTAAAGATCGATATATATGAATTTAATAAAGTACCAAATTAATAGAAGACCTTAAAATGATTATAGTAAAAGATTTAATTGTAATGTTTTTTCAAAATAAATTAATTATCGATTATCCATAATTATTGTTTAATTGATTATTTTTATTTTAAATTAATTAAAGTAATTTTTTAATTAATTTGTTGCGATCTTAAAATAGATTCTCAAATAAAAGAGTACATTTTTAGGTTATTCATAATAAATTTAACAAAAGTATATTCTTAATTAAATCATATTATGTTTAATCATATTTATTATCAAGTTAAAAGTTAATTAATTAAAGTACATTCTTGACTAATTATTCTTAAAGTTTTTATCATTAATCTCAATTGGTACTAAAAACCAATTGAATCATATGAAAGTTCCTAACTTTAATCAAAGTATATTCACAATCAAAATTAAAAACATTTAGAATCATATGATCAACATGCATATAGATTAAAACACCTCACTAATAGCTATGATGTAACAATCATTACTTTTTATGTGATAGAAAGATAAAAGATGTATATAAAAAATAACCTAAAATAATAATCAAAAGAACAAAAACATTATTTTAATCTAACCTCAAAATCCATAATGAAATTATAGTGGTACCAACCCAGAAACTTAGCCCTCCATGAATGGGATAAAATACATAATGAATGAAAGTAAAAGTAAGAAAAGGGTGAAAAGAAGGTGAGAGATGTAATGGATGATAGTTGCACCAAACTAGCATGAGCATCATTTGTGTCTTTTAACCGTGCGATCAAAATGGAAATGGCTTTAAGGGAGACATTTATATTCGTCTAGGAGTCATTCAGAACCTTCTCTAATCGGGTAACTTTAAACTAGTTTTTGTCGAGAGCGATTCGCTTGCTAAGTAAGGTCGGTCGACGCTTAGCTCAACTAAAGCATCCCATGCATCGACCGCCAAGAGACCCTTTATCAATTTCTTCTGAATGAAGATAAAATTAAAGGAGACCTTTTTACTGAATTTCAACTCAATACCAAAAATACCTTCAACTAAGGGAGCAAATGTCTCGCCTTGAACAAATGTCTCGTCCGAACACTTCCCGACGGGTACTGAAAGTTATGTTCACGAACATCATGGGACACCCATCCATAACCCAGAATCTCTGGTAGGTTCAACTCAGCCCTCTCCACCGACACATCAATTTTGACCCTACTGGTTGCACTCTGGGCAAACCCCTTCATGTTTGTTCCTTGTTGCCAACAATATTCAAATATGTTTGATGGTGTTAACTGATGAAACAATTTGTTTGATTAATGCTTGGCTCCCTAATAATGACCCAAGCGGTGATGATGACGACGGGGTATACCCTTAACCGTTTCGACCAGAGAACTCTCTTGAAGAAGAAATACCCACGGTAAACTTTTTTACCTTAAGAGAAGAGAAAATGTGAAGATCAATTGATACGTGTAGAATCTCGTAAGAAGAAATTTGAAAATGATAGGCGATAACTGTCGCGTAATTTGGATCGTTAAACCTAGACACATCTAATGGTTAAAAACACATGACACTTCATATCTTGCATGAAAGCTAATAGCACGTGACACGAGGCATCACAACTCTTCGAGTCCTCAATAACCTTTTCAAATACATCCGATAAAAGTCTAATAATTAGCAATACTACCAAATTACTTCTACAGAACATTCATCTTATCGTAGTCAATCCTCGACCGCTCGAGCTTATGGGACTTGTGTATAGTACAAGTTTGGTTAGTTCAATGTACATCGGTCGTGTTAACCCTGACATAGGGCAATCAACCGATCCAACAGAACAATTATTGAGACAAATAAAATCGCACCATCTTCACGAAAGCATATGCATAGATTAGAACAAATCAGCCTTGTAATTAGGATTAGGGTGAGATTGAGCCATAATTAATACTATGGTAATTAAAATCCCGTTATAATTTGTATAAATAGAAGGTCCAACTAAGGTAATTGATAACATTGATTATTGCATTTAATACCTAAGCGTTTAGACCGCATTCTGACTTAAGATCTGGAGTACCTTTTACAAGTACTATCTTAGCAGTTTGAGACAAATGAACATAGAATAAGACCTAGGACAAGACTGAATGAATAAGAGAAAAGGAAAGTGAGGAATTGTCTTCCTGAAGCTGTGTGCATTCGATTGGTCCTGTAGAAGCAACTAATAATTAAGTCTGGATCTAAAAAACTCGATGAATTGTGTTGTAGTATTGAAGAGTAAATTGATAAAATGACACAAATAAATTAATTTGATTTTGAAATAAGACAACATTGCATAAGTCAAACATATGATATATTCAGATTTAGACAGACACTATGTAATATATAGACACACTTGTTATAACTGAATTGATAACTTGCAAAAAAAATAAAGCTTCAATCACAATTAATACATATTGATATTTTATGAAAAAGTTTTGTCCATAGAGAAAATTGATGGAGATTGTCTTACTCAACTTAAAAAATCAATAAGAACAATATTTTTTTAATTGTTAGACAAAAATACTCAACCTTAGTCGCAAAGTATATTTTAATCATTTGAAAGAAAAATTATAATATTAGTAACTTCAAATTTATGTTTGAAGAAAACATCCGATTAAAAAAACAATATTAGTATAATAGGCTTAACAGAAAACTCCTAAATATAATGTATCAAATAATTATTTATGCATCTTGAAGAGTGAAGTAAAAAAGAATTCTAAACTTATTATGAAGATGAAAATTAAAAGTGAAGTATTAAAAAAATATTGTTACTTAAAAGGTTGAAAACTTTATCTAAGATATATACAAATATTGAATGTCTTGAACAAACATTTTTACAATATTTAATATTTTAAAAAAACAGTATTATTGAAAGGGTTTTATTGATACATATATCTAAAATTTTAAATAAAATAATAATAAAAAACTATTAAACGAAAAGACATTCTTGGAACTTCAGTTTTTCCAAAAACCATAATAGTTTTCTTAAATAAAAAAGTTATAACTGTGTGAAGTCCAATACAGTTTTTTGATGTTTTCAGAATTTCTGAGTGACAGCAATGCGCCACATATGCATTAAATGCTTTCCCATTTTTCGTTGCACTTTTTGACTGTTTCTAATCTCTTACCATACTTTCACTGTCGGTTTCCAGTGTCCTGTAACTATCAAAGCGCGTCAGAGGAGCACCCCTTATCTCATTTTTGGAATGAAAAATAACAAAATCGAAGAAATAGTAATAAATATATATATGATTTTATTTTTTTTTAAAGAAAAATAGATCAAACAAAGTCGTTTCATTTAATTGGGATACAAATTATTATCTATCCTAATTCTTCAATTTTTTTAAATTACTTATATTTGAAAAAATTAAGAGTATAAATAACTCATGACATTACTTTGTTAAGAAAAAGTTTATGTTAAAGTAATATAATTTTAGTATAAAATATTTTTAAGTTGAAGTATTGTTAATGTAACGTAACTTTAGTTTAATATATTTTTAACTGAAATTATGTTAGGATAAAATAATTTTGGTTCAATTTTAATGAAAATCATATCAGACATAATAATAATTTAAAATACTCTAGATTATAATTGTGTCACATTAGTACTATGATTTAACTTCAAAAGTATTTTAAATTAACATCGTCTAAATTTCTTCACATTCATAATATTGTTCTAATCATTCCATTCCGATCATTTTTCTAAAACATCACACCGCCGAACGTGTTTAATTCCCCAATTCTTCCATTTTTTTTTATAGGCTCATGGAATTAGAAATTTATCAACATCTAAAGTATTGTATTTATTTTCTAGTAATATTTTATACTAATAGTTTTTTAGACAAAATTCATTACACTAATATAATTATTTTGAGACGTTGATAATTTTTATAAAAAGTATCTATTAATTTCCATAAAAATAAATTATCAGTCATTAATTTCTTATCTTATTTGTAAAAAGTGACACGTAATTATTCTGAAGAAAAATAAAAAATTATCCGATTAAACTCTTTTTACAAATAAATAGTAACAACTAATATAATATGATTGATAAAAATAAAAATAAAATTATAGTCTAGTGGTATGAATGAAAAACTAATAAAGTTGTTCGAGAATGTCATCATTTATAATACTTTAAAATGTATATTAAAAGTTGATATTAAAATATTTTGACTGACAAGAAAAAAGAATGGCATTGTATTTACTTCATAAAATCACAAAAAACACTTGATATGGCGAATAGAAAATAAAAATCTCCTAAAAATATAATAATCCCTAACTATTATTGGCTCTAAAATTAGACCTCTCTAATGAAAAAGTAATTTAAAGGGACTCTGACAACAGTATTAAAATATTATTATAAAAATAAATAGTATTAAAATGCTGTAAAAATGTTAAAAAATAATAATAATAACAACAATTTTTATTGATGTAAATAATACTACTAGAAGAATTATTTTGTATCTCTATATAGTTTAAGAAAAAGATGTTAATAACAATAAGTAATATATATTATATTATATAATCATCTTCAAAATATGTATAAGAATTAGGGATACCTATACTAACGAAATATAGATAATACTTATAAAAGAAGTACTAATATATGGATACAATAATATTTTAAAATACTGTAATGATACTAACGCCAAATATAAAACATCATAACGAGGGTAAAAAAACATGATAAAAAGAAAATATAATTAGGGGAAATATATTAAAATAACATCACTTTTGATAAAAAAAATTCAAAACTTTTATATTCTTTTATGAGGGTGTAATATAAATGGAGATATTAATACCTATTATTAAGTATAACAAACATTATAAAAGAAGAAATATACAAATTCCTAATGACACTGGTATCCAAGTGTTGTTGTAGATAGAAAAGTCCTTAGTCAAACCCACTTTATTTTTTTCTTTCTTTCTTTTTTTAACATCTGCGTCTCTTTGACTTAAATTTGTTGCTATTCGGACTTCACACACATTTATTTCTTTTATTTTTTTTATATTTTCCCCATGATTAATTAAATATCCTGAGAAATTATTGTATTACCTTCTGGACAACATCCCAGTCCATGTAATTTTCCTTCAAAAGGTATCTTAAATTTAAAACAGAATAATACTTTAATACACATAAAATTTTCATATTTATTTGATACAGCATAAAAATTTAATAAAATCACCATTGCCGAAGGCAATTAATAAAATGTAACAAAAGAAAACGTGTAGAAAAATCTAATGTATATAAAAGCAAAGTAAAAAATATACGCATTGAGGTCATAAGAAGAGATCAAAGAATACCAAACTCCAATTTATTTTCATTCAAAATTGAAAAAAAAAAAAAAGAGAGTATAATTAAACAGAAGTCAAAATAGGGCTTAATTGCAATTGCAATTTGCAACGGGAGCTGGTATAGTAATAAAGAAAAAAACGAAGGTCTTTATATTTCATCATTTAATATGCTATCTCCCACGTTAAAGCTCTTAACTTTCACCATCACCATCTCTTCCTTTTAATTTCCATGTGTTGACCTTATCATTCACAACAACTTGTATAAGATATTCCTACCTTATGTACCACTCTTTTTTTTTTCTTTTTTTTTCTCACCACGTGTCTTCCACATATGCTACATATATTAAAAAAAGCCTAATACAATATTTTTGCATTCTTTTAATTATTTTTATTATTGGATAAAATCTCTTGCGTATATTATTAAATGTTGATAAAGAATAAGTTAATAGATTTAACAATAAATTTAATCAAATGATAAAAAAAAATATTGTTTTCTTGCAATGTCTACTCTATAACTATAAAATAAATTTTGTATAAACTAGAGTTACTAAAACAGGTAAAAAGGACTTATTATAGTATTTTAGCTTTATTAATTTTCCTTTGATCTATTTTTTTCTAATTGATCTAAATTTCAAATTAGTGAAATGATTATGAAAAAAAGAAACATCATATTAAATGCATTGAGATTTTGATTTTCATTTTAAGAATAAAGAAATTAGGAAGAATCAGAAATGGAAAGGAGAGGATTCGTTGATATCTTCCATCCCTTTTTTTTTCAAATTATGTTGGTTGTTGTTCGACAGTGTTAGGATGTTTGTTTTCAATACTTTTTTATAATGAATTGGTGACTAACCACTAACACTCACGTAAATCAGATTCTTGGTGAACTAAATTTAATTTTGGACCATATTAAAATTTATAATTTTTTTAATCTAACTAGTCTCAAGTCTATGATGTGCCAAATTGGTTTATGAGTTTTAGCTATGAACTTCTACTTACTTTAATTATGATATTAATATCAGTGACTCCATCTATTGATAAAATAAATATTAAATAAGTATATTTATGTTTATTCCATATTATTGTCTTAAATAGTGAGTTAGTTTCCATACGGGGAGTGAAGCGAAAATTTTGATTTATCAAACACACTTTTTATACTTTCACTATATTGTGTGCTAAAATTACTCAATTTCCACTAAATAGGACCATTAAATATATATATGTATATATTATCTATGCATTTTCACGAATTTTAATAATAATAAACAACAAAAAATACGTTATTCTAATTTAGTTGGTATTTTTTAACTTAAGTTTTTAGTACATAACTACATTAATTAATTATTTTTATCTTTTTCCTTGTTTATAAATAATCTTCCTTAACTCAAACAACATTATTTTGTTATAAAAAATAACGTGATATGAAATTGTAATCATAAAACTGAAAATATATTAAAATGTGAATTCTTATACTTTAGAGTTGATATAATATATTTATAGTATTCATCTTATTTTGTAGCTAATTTATGGTTGTCATTTATTTATTGTTCTTTTCTCTGACTCTTCCATAATAGAATTCAAAGGAAGACCAAAGCTAACACTATTTCTTTCATGTCATTTCTTTTTAGGTAGAACTCAGTTCAATCCAACCAAAGATGGATGAAATGGAGGTTCCTGCTCTTTTCCTCTGTCCAGTTTCATTGCAGCTTATGAGAGACCCCGTGACAGTGTACACAGGAATCACATATGACAGACAAAACATAGAGAGATGGTTATTTTCATGCAAGAACAACAAAACCTGCCCTGTCACTAGGCAATCACTGTCACGCACAGATCTTACTCCAAACCACACTCTCCGACGTTTGATCCAAGCTTGGTGCGACCACAATGCCTGCCTTGGACATGAAACCTTTTCATCTCCAAACCCAACCATTGATCAAACCGAGATTGTCAAACTTCTCTTAGAGGCAAAGAAGTTCCCAGAAAAACAGCTCAAGTGTCTTAGTAGGCTTCAATATATTGCTCTTGAAAGTGAAAGTAACAAAATCTGTTTGGAGTCTGCAGGGGCAATAGATTTCTTGGCTTCCACCATGATGATAAATTCAACCGGTATGAGTGAAGCAGCTATAAAAATCATGTTTCACCTAAACCCTTCTGAATCTCAGCTTAAAAAACTGATGAACAACGAAGGGATTCAGTTTTTGGAGTCTTTGCTTCATGTCTTGAAGCTTGGAAAGTGCCAATCTCGAAGTCATACAACTTTGCTATTGAAGTCAACACTTAAGGTGGCTAGTCCAACCCAATTGAACAATGTCACCCCAGAGCTGTTTGTGGAGATAATTAGAGTGTTGAGGGATCAGATTTCACGAGAGGCTTCAAAGGCAGCTTTGAAACTTCTGGTGGAGTTGTGTTCATGGGGCAGGAACAAGATCAAAGCAGTTGAGAGTGGTGGAGTTTTAGTCATCGTTGAGCTACTTGTTGACGTGTCTGATAGGAGAGCATGTGAACTCATGTTGATAGCTTTGGACAAACTATGCGGTTGTGCAGAAGGAAGGGCTGAATTGGTGAACCATGGAGCTGGAATTGCTGTTGTGGCAAAGAAAATTCTGAGGGTTTCACAAGTGGCAAGTGATAGAGGGGTGAAAATTTTGACCTCCATTTGTAGGTATTCAGCCACCCCAAGAGTTCTTCATGAAATGCTGCTGTTTGGAGCAGTGTCAAAGTTGTGCTTGGTGCTTCAAGTTGAGGGTTGTTTCAAGGCCAAAGAAAGGGCAAAGGAGACACTCAAATTGCACTCTCTAGTCTGGAGGAACTCCACATGCATTCCTCTTCCTTTGCTTGCATCTTATCCATGATCTCATGGCTTTGTCATTTATCAAGGTTAAAGTATTGAAATATATGTTTGTTCTTGTCCATGATGTTCTGCTGTTTATCGTGGAATTATATATATGTCAATGAACCTCTCAAGCGTTGTGAATGGAAAATGAATCCCAGTATCCATGTTTGTGAACATTAAGCACAAGAGCTGTAATTAAGTTTTCACTGGATTGTCATGTGCATTAATTCTTTCATATGCTTTGACCCACAGAAAAGGTGAGATTGATTTTGGTTGGTTGTGCTGAGCTTTTAGCTATACATGATGTTTCAATGTTGAAGTATTAGTTTTACCTAATCCACTTGGTACTGATATAAAGACAAAGGGCCATTGATGTAAGCTTTAAATCAAATTTGTTGCTTGACCTACTTTTGGAAACACCCATGAACATATTTTAAATATGTTTTTAAAAGAAATTATTACAAATTTTGTTTCAATTATATCATAATTTATATATAATATAACAATATTTATCATGTTAATGTATTTTAATTAAATTCTTACCATTTATGGACTTGAAAATTCTATAAATATTCACTGCTAAAAGGAGCACCATGTGATTATCAACTTAAAAAAAAAAAAAAAAAAACTAATTACTTTTGTGGATGTTTAAGTGAGTATCAATTAGTTGAATACATTTAAATATCAATGCTTTTAGTAAGTTTAGTAATGAAGAGATTAGAAATACACATATATGTTGTATAGATCAATCTCATTATCTAATACCTTTATTTTAGGTTATCAATTAAAATTGAAATCTTATTTTTATTAATTTGAATTTCTAAAAACAATATTATCTGGTCATCTTTCATTAATTGTTAAAGCTGCTGAATCTAAGTTTACTCATCAAGGAAGATAAATGATATCATGAAATTTTGAGTGTTTCTGTGACCCATTTTCTTCGACACAGCTTCGTGATTGAAGTGTATATAACCCAGTTGCCTTTGCATGTTCAAGGATAATGTGTATTAAATTTTTAGGTTAAGATTGTGATTATAAAAAAACCTTACTAAAAGTGACAGTTAATGAAGATAAAATTAGCGTAAGATCCAAATTTAAATAAATTTGTAGAAAGTCGTTATTACCACCTTACATTTGACCGGGTTACTAAAGAAACGCAATTACGTTACTTGTTTATCAAATTTTCCACATAATTTAATATTCAATTAACTATCCGTCAATATATTAGAGTTGTTAGCGTATTACTCACGATTTTAAAAAATGTCAACTATTTAATATTTCAATTCAATAACTATTAATTATTAAACATATTTTCACTATGAATGGATCAGATGATGATACTCAATGTTTTATTTTTATTTCAATTCTTAGAGTATTAGAATAAAATATTATATATAATTAAGTATTCAGTTTTTAAATATTTGTATTATTATTTTTATTTATTTTGTTAATATGTTTTCTTATTATATATAGTTATCACCTTTATATAAAAAATATATTTTGTTTTCATAAATTTATTATTATTATTTATTTTTGAATGTGGTATAAAAATGATATTTTTGCATTCATTTTAATAATATATCTAATTATATTTTATTTTAATATAAAATAAATTAAATTGTCCTCTATTTCTATCTAAATCATAAACTCTTAACACTAAGATGTTTAAAATAGTTTAGAATACTAGATAGGGTTCCATGAATAATCAATAAACTTAATGAAGTCAACTCTTGATCTCAACTCTCCCATCAATATCATATCATAAATTGGTATGTTCATGATAAACAAGATGATTCGGCCTTCTTTGTAGAATGAATGGCCATAATAGAGTCAGCCCAATGGAACTTGTACCCAAAACCACATAGTTTGAAAAATATTCAACTAAAAAACAAATGAAAACTCATGGTTGTAGAGTTTACATTTGACTAAACTCTTTTCACATGTTATTGGATGTAGGCTCGTCAATGGCTTAAGCATACAATGGGTGTTGCTCCCTCCACCACCACACATTTCTCTCTCCACCTCCCATTTACTATTTTGCCCCTAAGTAAAATTTTATTTTTAGGGTTATGTTTTACTTTTACCCATTCACAACCTATTCCACTAATAACCTATTATAGTGTCCCGTACATGAGTAAAATATTTTTCTTTCATTTTAACATTATATTTCTTCCTCTTTTTCTTTTACAAGTTGCAAAGGTTGGTGGTGGTGGAAAGAATTATCAAGCAGTCTCCCTCTCGTGGTGCAGTGTCGCTCTCGTAGTGTAGTGTGTGGAGTAGTGCAGTGTGTGGAGTGGTGCAGTGTGTGTTGCTTCCTCAAGGTGCGTATTCAAATAAACCTTCAAATAAAACTCTAAAATAAAAAAGTAAACTTTAAGACATCCTTCAACGGATGTCAAAATCCTTCAACGGATGTCAACATCCGTTTAAGGTAAAACGGATGTCGACATCCATTTTTTCTTAAACGGATGTTGACATCCGTTGAAGGATGTCACCTCCGTTTAAAAGTTACGTTTTTTATTTTAGGGTTTCTTTTATTAGTTTATTCTTTATTTTGGAAATATTTTAATAATTTAATTTAAATGTTTTGATTTATTATTTTTGAATATATTTTTAATGTATTTTAATAATGTAAAGGAATTGAAGAAGAAAGAAACGGAGGAGGAGAAGTGAAACGGAGAAGACAGATTGGGTTGTAGAGTAAAACGAAAGACAAATTATTAAACGAAAATGAGAGATGGAAAGATTGGGTGCAGGAGTAAAATAGGAGAACTAAATTTGAAATAAATTAAAATAGTAAAAGTAAAAAATTTTAATCTAAGGATATAATTGGAATTAAAATAAATTGGGGAGGTGGAGGGAGAAAGGTGTGGTGGTGGAAGGAGCAACACTCGCATACAATAGCTTGGGCCCAAAACAAGGGGAACAACGAGTCACAAGTTGAAACCCAACGGTGAAAAATTGAAAGAAATAAACGATTTTTTTTTTAAATTAAAGTGAAAAATGTTTTTTTATAGAGTTCATCGTTGTATTGAAAATAATTAAATATAATTTTGATCCCTTAACTTTTATAAAAAAAAATTAGAATTAGTCTGAGACAATTTAATCCTCCAACTTCATAAATAAGTGAATTTAACCAATGAAACGACATTAAAATTTTGTTGAGTTGTTTAATGATGTTCTACTATAAAATATATTGCTTAGACAAGTCATTATACATGTGTTAAATTGATACATGTGATGACATTTGAAAAGTTTATTTAATATTTTTTATATAATTAGTTAATATGTGATCACATCCATTAAGTTTTTTTTAGTTTTTAGTTTATTAATTTATTATATTTTAATTCAATATAAAAATATTATTTAATTTTCTTTTAAATTTATTACATGATTATATATAAAATAATTTTATTTTATTTAATAAAATAATTATTATTAATTTAATTTATATAGTATTATTTAATTAATTATTATAATATTTTTTATATTATTAGTTAAACAGATATGGTCACATCTTTTTTTTTGTTTATTAATTTATTATATTTTAAATTAATATATAAATATTATTTAATTTTATTTTAAATTTATTACATAATTATATATAAATCAATTTTATTTTATTTAATTAAATAATTATTATTAATTTAATATTAAAATATTTTTTATGTTATTAGTTAAACCACATCCGTTAAGTTTTTATTTTTATTTTTTAGTTTATTAATTTATTATATTTTAAATTAATATATAAATATTATTTAATTTTATTTTAAATTTATTTCATAATTATATATAAATTAATTTTATTTTATTTAATAAAATAATTATTATCATTTTAATTTATATATTATTATTTAATGAATTATTATAATATTTTTCATTAGTTAAACGAATGTACTCCATCCGTTAAGGTTTTTTTTTTCTTTGATATTTTTTAGTTTACGGATGTGGTCACATCCGTTGACAGATTTCCACATCTGTTAAAAGTGAAACTGATATTGACATTCATTGAAGATAAAATTAATGTTAACATCCGTTTTATTAGAAAGACAAATTAAGTATGAAATAGTGCAGGAAGCATTTGGTTTGGTGGTGGTAGAGGAAGCAACAATCAAAATTTCTGTTGATGACCCAAACAGTATGACAACCAACGTTAATGGGCCAAGCATAGAAGACAAGTATCCACTCACAAATCTCTCTGTTTGCTTCCCCACCACCCCATCCATATCTTTCACAACTTTCCACCCATCTCAAATTTACTCACACTATTAGGCCACTGTCCTTTTCTTTTATTTTTTTTCAAAATTTTTGATAAATTAGATATAAAAAATAATAAATATACCGTTTAGTCCCTAAAAACGTTGATTAACATAACAAACCCTTGCATAGTTTTTTTTTTTGTTTTTTTTTATAAAATAAAAGTTATTTATTTAAAGCAGTTTAAAGTTGGACGATGACGATGAATTCCCGTTTAACGTGAAATGGATCAACGTTTTGGTTGATTGACATTTATTTTTGTGTGGAGTGAATGAAAGAAGAGATGTGATAATAGGAGAAGATTTTGTTAGATTTTGCCACCAACATAGAACGTAAGAAGGATATATAGTGTTGAAGAAAACTTTCCGTATATAATATTGGATGGAAAATAGAGCAGCACGTGTAGATAATGTTTTGTTGGAGCCACTAATTTTTGTTCGCTGCTGTTTATTTTTCCCTTCTTTTCGATAATTTGACGCATTTATAAATATAGTATTATACGAACTAGGGTTGGGTAACTAAATGAAGTATATGTTTTTACCCCAAAAAGAAAAAACACTTAAAAGGCTTTGAGGAGCATTCATTCTTAATGTCGGCCACCTTTTTGGATAAAGCTGTGGAAATACAACAAATAGAATTGTCGTACGTAAGCTAAATATTAGTCAATCCATCCCACTAACATTAACAATAACATTAACATTAACATTGCTTCACATGTTGCTTCTTTCAGCTGCTTAGCAAAAGTGGTCGTAGTCTAACGTAAATGAGTGGACGTACGTATATATCCTTGCATGTTAAACTTTTCAGTGACATATATTCTATTTCTATATATATTCCTCCAACCACATATATATCATATCACATACATCATGCATATGCATGCATGCATCGATGAATTATTCCTCCACTCTACATACATCTCTTTCTTTCATCAACTTTGGTACATGTATAACTCAACAACTTAACTGTCACGTATTCAGTTATACATATTTTAAGTTTAATTTGATTCTGCTTGTCTACGTTTCAACTTATAAAATATCTTTTTTTAATTCTAAAAAATAGGAAGGATAAGAAAGAAAATAAACAATGGCAATTTGAAAACAGAAAATCAAAACAACTTCAAAATGCTTTTTTTCTATTTAAGTATTTGAATATGATATTTTTTTTCCTTTTTTTTTTATAAAAAATTTGCAGCTAGCCTTTTGGTAAAAGTAATTGATGTTTAAGTTTTATATATCCACGCATAAGAAAAATTCCGCGGAAGTTTTATCATCTATGTGTATTCTCTCTCAAATGAATAGGATGAAGCATTGTCACTTTCTATTTTTATTCCAATAGAAAATGGAAAAGGAATAAAGAAAGTAAGTCTAGTTGAGCTCTACATAAAATTTCATTCCCTCCTTAGTCAAAAATCATATTTATTATTTAAATGCCGAAAATATTGTAATAAAGGGTTGAAATAAAGAGGAAAATATAATAAAACAAGAAAAAACTAACACATTTAAAAAAGTATGACCAACATCCGAGTAAGTGTACAAACAGTCAAATAAGGCCAATAATAATAGTCTTGGTTGTAGAAAAATAGGAATTTTTATTGATTGAAAATATTATTATATAAATTAATTTAATATGTGAGTAATTATTTTTTCTCACAAAATAGTCTTAAAAGTTAAAAGAGTTATTAACATGAGGCAATATATTGTTTGGGGGCCACTGCCTTTAAAAGATCCGGCCTTTCTAGCGGGCCGATGATCCACCGTATGTCCTTTAAAATTTGTAGAATATTTTTCTTAGAATATAACTTTATTCATCTAATTTTAAAAATACTAATATTATTTTAATAACATCTTATAATTAATTTCCAATCGATTGAAACAATATAAATTGTTACATAAATTATTCTGAGTAATAACTTGTAAAATATTCTCCTTCACCTCCCTATAAATAACATCATTCTGGCCTCCCTCCATTCTTATCATCATCAACCACAAACCAAATCATACCATTCAATTCCATTCAACCACCACAACACTCACACTCTCCAACCCTCATCCTTGCAACTTCCTCTCACAGTGGTCTCTCTTAAGAGACCTCTGTTGGAAGCTGTTGCCTTGCTTCCTTCAAGGTATATTTCTTAATTCAATTATCGTACAAAATTTATATACAACTTTTTAACTCATATTTGTCTTTTCTGGTCATATTGAAGATAAAACTTCATTTCTGAAAAGAAAACAACACTAAAATCACTTAGAAAATGTATATAAGTTTTGTGCATGTATTTTCCCCACACCTCATGCATGTTGCCTATTTGACTCCACTTTGAAACTTGAAAATTTATTGTTTTTACTTCACTACTTTATAGTTATCATCACGTACACTTCTAGGGAAGTGTTTATGATCTTATTGCTACTTGGCGTTTTGTTCTAAATTCTTGTGACTTTTATGTGCAGCTAGCTAAGTAAGCAGGTCTTTATATTGCACACCTCAGCACCTTCTATTGCCATGACCAACAACGACAACATCAACAATGTCAACAACAAGCTCCAAGGCCAAAGCCTGCTATATTCTTCTTCTTCCTCTGTGAGGAGAGAAGAAGATACGATCATGCAGAAGCAGGGCATCATCACCATTTTGGACTCAAACACAGACACAATTTCTTCTGCTTCTTCTCTGCGAAGAACTCTCTCGGCTGACATGTCCTCAAAGAATTGGCTCTCTCAAACCATTGCTCCTTCCGAAGAACTCGTGCATGCCAAAACCATTGCTCACTCGGAAGATGATGAGAGCAATAACAAGGAGCTTGACGACGAAGCTGAAAGAGAGAGGCTCGAGATTTGGAGTTCCATCCAACGGAACAAGAAGGAGGAGCAAGAGAAATCAGGGTCATTTGATACGTGGAACTCAATCATATCCCTGAAAGGAAAAGATGAAATCTCGAAATCTCTTCCTGCGTCACCTTATGTTCATCCTCTTGTGAAAAGGTCCAAGAGTTGTTTGAGTGAGAAGAGCCTCCAAATCTGCACAGAGAGTCTCGGATCCGAGACCGGCTCTGATGGGTTGTTCTCTTCTTCTGAGACAGGGAATACAGAGGAAGAAGAGAAAGTTGTAGAACCAACAATCCAAGAAGAAGAAGAAGAAGAAGAGTTGAACAATTATGCTTCAGTGGTGGCTACAAAGAAGGCTTCATCACCAACACGTGCTTTCCCTCCTCCACTCCCTTCACTCTCTCATCAACCAGCTGGTCCTTCACTTCACATGCGTTCACGCCGTGACAATGGAAGGTTGGTTCTAGAAGCTGTTTCAGTCCCTTCTCACAACAATTTCAGCATTCAGCGTCAAGGTGGTCGCCTCGTGCTCTCTTTCTCCAATCACCGAGAGGAGGAGGAGGAGGAAGAAGAGAATAACGGTTGTCCGGAGCAAGAATACTTAGAAGAGTTGGAGTTTGAGGAAGAAGAATACTCTTTTGGGACGAAACCACGAGTATCTTCCACTGGATTCAATTCCGGCTTCATGGAATATGAGAGTGTAATGGAGAAAGGACCCTTATTGTCTGGTGGGGTGACAAGTAGTGTTCAAGGGTTGGCTTTGATGATGAAAAATAAGAACAAGCCAATCGGGGCTGTAAACAAGAATCCAAAGTGGTCGGAGAAGTTCAGTGAGATGACCAATTTTAATGATGTTAATGTGGCACAATCGCTGCCTACGATGCCAAGGGTGGCAAGGTTGATTCCATCAGCACCAGCGGTGGCTGCAGCTGCAGCTTCTTTCAATTTCAATGCTTATGAGTACTATTGGAGAACCAACTCTGCTCCATCGAAAAGTACGAGTGTTAAACTTAACCCACTTGACCAAAACAAAAAACATCATCAGAACCATCAAGAGAACATGAAGAGCAAGGTTGTTGTCTCCAGGGACATGAACAAGATGGTTCCAAGGGAGCAACAACAGGTGTTGGTTCTAAGAGGGAAGAATGGTGATTACTTGGTTCACAATCTGAAGAGTTGCAAGGATTCTAGAAGGTCGTTTCTGTTCTGGGAACCCTATTGCATTGCCACCTCTTGAGTCCGTGACAAACATTGATCCAGAATCCATTGCTCAAAACACTAATTATTGCTTCATCATCCTTTTATCTACCTGGTTCCAGTCTTGGCGGGAGCTAGTATAGTGTAGTCAGATAAAGGAAAAAGGATTGGGAGAAAGGGATAGCGAGAGAGGGAAAGGAGAAGATACTTTATTTGTGTTGTAAGATAAGAGAAATGACTTTAACAGTGTTGTCATATATAATACTATTTATCAGTCTGTATTTGCTACTGGCTAATCGTTCAATACATACACAAAGTAATCTGAATTAGTTTATCTTTGACTTGGTCAATTGTCTTGTCTTGCTCTAAAGCTACTGATTTTTTATAGAAAGTAAAGATTATATAGTAAATAGCTGTGTCATTAACTGATGGAATAAATTTGATATTTTTGTTTGTTAATAGAAAGGAACTGAAAGATCGCATGCTGATAAAATTCTTGAATAAGCATTTGTATGGTGGTGGTGTGGTGGATAGGTTAGAAACGTAAAATATGAAGAAATTTTAGGAGTATTTATGCATAATTCATGATTAGAGGACATTTTAAATTTATAGATGTTGTCTAAATGAGAGTGATACGAAATAAGATAAAAAAGGCGAATGAATTCTGAAGCAGTAGATTGACAAGAAAAGAGGTGGGGGAATAAAGGTGGGAAAATAACAGTAATCTTTGTTGTGAGACAGTCTGGAAGATAGGGTTATAGATTGGAGGAGGAGCAAACAAACGTATAATATATGTGGAGTGATGCAGTTCGTGAATTCAGATTAAGCCTCATCGAGAATTTCTCAGACATACCCTTCTGATTCTATCACCAAAAACAGTAAGAAAATGAGTTTTTTTAATATATACATATATATATAATCCCATGCACAGATGTCATGAAATGAGACGTAAAAAATTAACCCTAAGGAATATACATAAATTCTGCTAGGCTGGCTATCAATATATACCAGTTGAATGGAATGAAAATACCGAGCTAGTGGCTAGTGGTGGCTCATTCACTACCACCCCCAATGAGCTTGACCATGATAAAAAAGCCAAAGCCATTGCCACCGCTGGTCTCACCATCATGGTGGGCTAAGGGATTCAACCATTTTGGACCACCGAAAAAAATAAGAAAGGAACTGTGTTTTGTCCTTTTTCTTTTTTTCTTTTAGTTATAAGATTTGTTTGGTGATAAGAAATTGATAAGAATAGTGAGAAAAGTTGCGAGTTTTGTCCTTTTTCTTTTATTTTTGTTTTCACAAATTTTTATAGTTAGTGAAAAGAAAGAATGAAAAACAGACACTTATGCAAAATCGTTGTACATGACTCACGACCGAACTAAGATTACAAGATGGAAGAAGAAAGTGAGAAAAGATCCCTTGTCTTTTTTGCTTTTTTGTTTGTTGAAAATATGCTTCTTTTCAAAATTCGAAAGATTTAGATGAGAAATCTTTGATTTTGAGTACAATAAATGGCTTTTAAATCCTCGAATAAATCTTCAATGTGGTTTTGGTTAATAGCTTTTTTTTTTCGATTTTTTTCTTGAATGTCTCCTTTTATTTATTAAAATATGTTATGCATAACACAATCTTGTCTTCATAAAAAAAATTAGAATGTTGTTTTAGTAAAAGGATTTAAAAATAAAGAAGTACTTTGTTTACAATAAACTACAGTAATAAGATGAAAAAAATCTATTATAAAAGGAAAAGGTTAAATAAGATTATAGTTCTTAAATTTGAAAAAAAGAATTGTTTTTTGACACATTTTTTAGTGAAAAATTAATAAATATGACTTTCTTAATTTAATGATATTTTTAACAGATTGACATTTATCTATCAACCTATATAAATAACTTAAATGTTAATACTATTAAAAAAAACTTAATGTAATTGGATTAAATAAACTAAATCTATTCACTTTTAAATTTTAAAAACTAAAAATATATCAAAATTAAAAAAAAATCCAATTTCACATTAACTAAAAACACATTTAACTTAATTATAACCTGAACTTATTAATAAGCAAGAAAATTTGTAAACAAAAACATTGATATATATTAATAACATGAGAAGATGAGTATGAAGAATAGTAACATAAACCCTAATGGAAGCAGATGCGGTACACAGAGAGACAATCGTGTTCGTTGTGGTTGTGCAGCAGATGGCAATGGGTGATTGGGAAATAGAGTTATTCCCATTTTTAGTGTCGATCTGAATTAATTTAAAAGAATAGCAGAAACAATTTGTATGGATATATGTAATGGAATGGATTGGAATAGTCGGAAACATATTCCAGCATTTAAATTTTCTGTCTTTGTTTCTGTGCCACCATAACGTATCATCCAATCAAAGAGATAATGGAAGAAGAACTTCTTCCCTCATGAGAATAATTTGTGTTAAAGAACTCTTTATTACAAAAGGAACACTTGTTGCTATGCCGAATATCTCCCTTTTCTTTTATCCCTACACTTTTCTTTTATCTCTCTTTCTCCCTCTCTTTGTTTCAACAATTTTCATCCAAATATAATCAGTTTCTAAAAAGTATTTCAAAAGTAGAGATGCTAGCAGCTGCTTCGGATGACGTATATATATATATATATATGTTTTAGTTCTCTTTCGGTTTAAAAGCTGCAAATTCTGATAAATACGAATTTCAATTCTTCAATTGAATGACAAGGGATCTATTTTTATTATTATGTGCCACACTAATTCATACCTAGCTACCTTCCTTCAATTATTCCCTTTATAATTAAATAAACAATTCTTATTGTTTATACTTTATATAACAATCAATTTAAATTCTCCCTTCATCTGTGTTGTATAACTTCTAATTTATCTGTCATTACAAAACACAAAGCAGATGGTATTGAGTTTTTACTGATTTTCATTCTCTCCTATAATACGGTATATTTTCTGTAAAATTTGACTGATTCTCAAATGAATTACTAAATCTTGTAATTCTAATCATTTGATCAAATTATCTTAGTGATTTCTGCTTAAATGATTGTAAGGATTATAAATTTTTATTGTTTTCTAACTACCTCCTTTCATTATAATACCAAACTCATTATTAATGTTGTAGATTTGGACTCTTATGTGAAAAATTTATCTTAATAAATTCAGTTTAATATTATTGGAGTTCTTGTATTAATTAGAGAGAAGATAAATTTATTTATATAAGTAAAGATAAACTTTATCTTTTAAATAAGTTGGTAGGGGTTAAATTGAACTTAAAGTTTATATATTCTCCTATTATTCTCTAAATTATTAACCATAAGTGGTAAATAGCTTGATTAAATAAGATTTATTTTATACTACATATATTAGATAAACATAATTTATTAATTTTATTTCATATATTAAAAATTATTTTAAAAAATTGCCCATGATTCATTTCATCAAAATCCATCAAATTTACCTAACAGCAATATTTTCACAAATGAATATCTAATCCATTCTCAAAAATAGTATGTATCTAACAAGAAGTTATCCAATAAGTAAAAATAAATAATAGGTTAATTTCAACTAATGCCATAATAATTTAAAATCAAAATTTAAAGTTAAAAAAAAATTCAAATGATAGTTATGTTTGATGATACTATTCATAATTTAAAGAATAATATTTCAAACATTAAAAAGGAGTTATATGGTATGATTCAATAAATTCATTACCTTCATAAATAACATAAATGGATATCTCAGAGTGGAATTTGATAGAAGATTTTGGAAGAAGAAAAGAAATAATTTTGGGAGCCAAAAACATGATACAAAATTGTCAACATATGATTATATATATATATATATATATATATATATATATATATATGATAATTAATGATATTTAGTTTACACTAAATAATATTATTTAATATATTTTGAAAACTTACTTGTTGGAAGTCCTACATCGACTACAGATAGTCAATTCATAAATAGGTGCAAACCTCATCCTACAAACCAGTTTTGTGAGGTTAAAGTCCACTTCTAACATAGTATCAAAACCATGGTTAGAGTCTATCCTAACGGTTGAATTAAAAGTATTTTTCATGAAAAATATATCAATAGTAATCAAATTAATATAAAATTATCTAATAACTTATTTTATATATTAAAATAATAAATATTTTATATGATATAATATATGTTAATCACCATTTTATAAAATTTAACACACTTTAGTTGTAACTCATCAGTTGTATTTTCTTTCCATTACATTTTGAATAAATATTTTTTTAGATTCGCCTTGACGGGCTTGTTATTTGTTTCTACGTACTAGCTAGCTACACTGAGCAACATAAAAGTAAAAAATTATGAGGTTGATCATATACGAATCGTTGATCATTTATTTTATAGCAGTAATAAATATATTAAATAAAAATAATTTATTTCAATTTATACATAAACTAATATGTAAATAGTAGTAATATAACTTCCTTCCTTTGCATGGCTTTGTAAATAATATACGTTTTTGTCATAGCATTATAAGACTAAATTTTACATCAAAATTCATATCTTATATAAGTACTAGTAGCATATTCAGAAATAGATTATATATATATATATATATATATATATATTATGTTATAGTTCTTAATTAATTACATTATTTTTTTTATGTCACCTTAGATGAATATATTAGATTTACAAATTTAATTGTTATAAAATAAATAAAATTAAACGAAAAGTACAAAATTTGGCAAATCTGAAAACTAAAATTGCGAAAAAGTAGTTCATTAAAATTTGATATCTGGACATAAAAATTAAAAAGCAGAATTTGAAACATTATAAATATAAAAAATAAGATAATTAATTTGAAAAAGTGATTTATTTAAGAGAAAACACAACTCCTAAAAAAACGATAATTCAAGAGAAGATATTTAAATTTATGATATAAATAACACAGTTGTCCAATTTAGCGGTGAAGATGTGATAGTTTGTGGTATATTCTAATTTCATTGTGATTATTACATGTTATAATTTGTTAATGATAGAGATTGGAATAAGATGAAAATAGTATTGGCAATAATTAAATGAATGAAAAGTAGTTGTCGTACAGCAAATAAACAGTGGAACATAATGAATGAAGAAAACATTTCATGTATACATGAAAGTGATTTTATGTTCAAAGAGTCTAAACTTAGCATATACTGAATATATACATCTCTTCTAAATCCACACACGTAGTGATTAAATTCGGAAAGTGACTTCTATCGTATGCGTATGCATAGAGGCATGGATGCACAGTTATATAGAAGAAAAACACTATTTACTGTTGAACTAAGAATGATTGGTAAAAGGTGTTTATATATATCAACCTATAGTGACTTGAAAAATCTTATAATATTCTTCAGAGTTAAATATACGAGGATATATATTTTAAAAAGTGATCGACTTTTAACTGAGTAAAACATTTTGAATTTTCTGAGTAAGAAAAAATAAATATAAAAATTTTAAATTTTGTAAGTAAGAGAAAATGAATATAAAAGTGAATATATATTTCTTAAAAAATGATATATATTTATATAAGTGCTTTTCAACTTTAAATCTGATATCAAATAATAATAAAATAAGAACTTATATCAAATAAATAATAATAAAAATAATAATGTAATGTTTTATGATAATTAACAATAATAATATCATAATATAATTAAATTGATAAAAATTTGTTATAATTACTCTTAATATGTAATATTTGCTTCAATAAACGTGTTTTTAGAGTATTGTGTAATTGATCTAAGGTGAGAAGGCCTAATGGACCTTGATGGACGACATTTTTAGTAGGGTGTTTCTCCTTGCACTTTCTCACATTTTTTTTCTATGTCTTCATATTTCAAAAATACATTTCTTTAACGGATTTCAAAATCGATTAAAGCTTTCGAAAAATCCTTTAACGAATTTCAAAATTCGTTGAAGAAAAAATCCTTCAACGAATTTTGAAATCGGTTAAAGAATTTTTCGAAAGTTTCAAACAAATTTCAAAATTCATTAAAGGTTTGGAAACCTTTAACAAAATTCAAAAGCTTCAACAGATTTTTAGTCGGACTGTATGAGTGTTGTTGACTTAAGATAGTCTTTGAGTTATACTACCAGTTTTATTAAACTTTGTTTTGTGTTATCGTCCTTGACAAGCTTTGCTTTGTGATGCTAGCTTGGACAAGCTTTGTTTTGTGTTATGTTGTTAGCTTAAGCAAGCTTTTATTTGGTGCTACTGGCGTGATGATTATTTTATTGGTGACAATAAAACATTAATAAAGGATGAATCATCGAAATGATTATCCTACAACGAGTCATCGTTTCATATTAAATAATTTTAATCAAAACTGATATGATTGTATCTCAATCAATAAATTTGAAAACTGTTTCATATTAAATAATTTTAATCAAAACTGATATGATTGTGTTTCAATCGTTAAATTTTGAACGTTACAGCCAGAATCCAACTCAATTTTCATTCTAGATTCAAGTTTTTGTTCTTGTATTCTCTAATTTACTACTAATTATATAATTTTGATAATTTCAAACACTATATTGATAATACTCCACAATTTGAGAAACTAAATAGTTAATAAATTATTGTAAGTAGAGCTTTATGAACGTTCTTCTACGTATAATACATGATTTAAATTTGTGCTAAAAGTGAATAAAGATCGTTGATTGGTGATGGTACAGTGAAGAAGGAAGAAGCAAACAAAGCACACAATCACTTTCACCAACTGACATTCCCAAATATAGAAATACGAAATATCATGAACAATCATTTATGAATAAAAAACGCGAAATTGGGAAAGCAACTTATACGACAACTTATTTACAACATACAATAAATTATTAAAAGTATCCTTTCAATCACCTGCTTTCGCTCTGCATGTAGACGTACTAAAATACATTATCCCAACAAATTTAATGCACCATTTCAATCATATAATATTCTCTGTTGCTTTCTTCAAATATCAGATAAACGTCCTTTTTTGAATAGTTTGACGTGTTTAATCTAATGATAAGGTATTCATTTTTGTTTAAATTAAAGTATATTGTATGATAGATAAACAGCTTTGTAACGAACGTGCTTTTATAACTATCTAAATATACATTACTCAATTTATAACGTGTTTTCCGTTCATAATTTCGTGTCTTAAACATGTTTTTTTTATTGCAGCAAGTTTCTTAAATTGTACTTTAATTAAAACCATATTTTATAATATATTTTTTCAATTTGTATTAGAAATTTTAAAATAAAAAATGGATCAAAACATGCTCTCTGAGAATATTATTAAAAGAAAAAAAAAACTCTATCTCAACATCCATCATCATTAAAAATAAGAAAAAAAATTACTATCGTAAACTTCCATCCGATGTGTATATCTTCAAAATGAACTTCCAAATTGTAAAGCTATAAAAATATGTATACTAACTACAATTCCAAAATGTAAGAATATAGCATGTATGAACAACTAATTTAAGATAAGTAAATATACATACCCCAATTTTACAAACCTAGACAAGCACATAGATTCAGAAAGGTATTCAATACGTTTTTTTTTCTCTTATTTTTTGGTAAATTAATTATCGAAAGAATAATGATTAGAACATCCTCTCACTAACTTCAATAATATGTAAGAGATAATTAATTCTTAAGAGAAAACAGATTATCTATATAATTTCAAACTTAAAAAAAAAAAAAACAATCTTGCTACCTTTACCTAGATTTCTTAGTCCAATGAAGATCGTGATTCGAGAGGGTGATGAGTTAAGGATACCACACCACTCTTTGGTAAATTTCAAATGAAATCCTAACAACAAAACCATTTAAAATTATGCTCCAAATCATCTAAAAATATGACTTCTCCCAATAAGTCTAACACACCTTTACATTCTATAAGGAGAAGAAGGAAATAAAGGAAAAATACTTACTAAAGTTTTTTACTACAAAATTGGTGCTTATGGTTTTCCTCCAATTAGCTAATTATGATAAACAAAATCCTAAAAACTCCCAGTGTACTCCTTTCGAATTACACTGTGTTTAAAGGTTTTTATAATTTTCAGAAAATAAAATATATTATATTTAAATTCTTTTTAACAAAATTCTGTTCATTTTTTAAATATTTTACATGGATAGAATAATTAAAATATTTATATTTCAATTTTTTTATTTAGTGTGTGTGTTTAATTTTTACCCCTTTTTTAGTAACTTTTAAAATTTAATTTTTTAATCATTTAAAATACTTTCTAAATATTCTTAAATTTCATTTTTTTTTATTTTCACTCTAAGTAGTTAACATTTATACTGACTACTTCGCTCTTTTAACTCTTATATCTTCACACGTATAAAATTATTAAGGTAAACATACAATTAAGTAGAGTTAAAAACTCAAATCCTCACATAAATAAACATATTATTACGCATTAAGATTTAGTTCGATAGATAGGAGTAGCACAAAGAGTTGAGCAAATATCTCTTTATCTATCTATACATATAGTACATGAGTAAACTAAAGCGATTAATATGCGTAATCTGAATAAGTCATTTTCCATAAATTTATTGCTAATCAATTGAGCACATTTTTTAATTTTGATTAATTAATATTATAACACTTTTTTAAATTAGTTTCTTAGTGAAAAAATAAAATAGAATTATTTACATAAATATATAATTTTTTAAAAATATGTCTACTTAATTTATACTTTATCAAGAATTATATATTTAATTTTTTTCATTTTCCTTTTTAATTTATTCATTCATTTAATGTGTTCTATTTCTATTTTATAAATTAAGTAGGATAAAAGTCATTTTAGTATTTTAGACGAGAGTACAAAAGTTAAATGAACTTGAAATTTGATATTATTTTTTATGTATTAACAAGTATTGAAGCTTAAGTCCTATTAACAACTTGAAAATTCACCGTGACATACATGACTGCTAGAAGAAGGAAGAAACATATATGTGGTCAATTTTATAGGATCTAGTGGGCAAAAGTGAAAAAGTATAATGGCAATGGATGGACTAGTACAAAATAGGACAACTAAGGTGGGTGAGTTGGTCGAAGGCAGGAGTGAAAACATGTATAATATATAGCAAATACTTGTGAGTTATCTACCTATTTGCAAGCAGTCAATTGTAGGGAATAAATGAGTGCTATGCAACGACTAATACAACTCAAGCAATTACCTCAAATAGAAGCACTTCATTACAAAAATGGGAACTAAGCAAATTGGACTCCAACAAGGGACATATTGCTCCTAAATGATGTTGAATCCTGATAAAATCAACTTGACCTACTGAGATATGCATACCACATTGGGTAAAGTATCACTACAATGTAGTGGTCTCGAACAAAACTTATAACTTGGTGACATTTTGACTCTTCATTGTTGCATCTGCTTAGACAAAAAAACTAGACTCTAGATGAATTTTATCAAACAAATATTTTGGTTATATTTGTTGTTTTGGAAGGGTTTGATAGTTCAAAAAGACATGTGGGAAAATTTTGGGTTTAATAGTAACCTATAATAAAAACAAGGTTTTGTTTAAGGATTGAGACACCATTAGTGTCTTTGTGTGTGTGTGTGTGTGTATATATATATATATATATATATATATATATATATATATATATATATATATATATATATATTCATGTTGAGTAAGAAATTGCTGAAAGCAAACACAAATTGAAATTGATGGACCATAGTAATTTAAAGAGGTAGAATTATAAAACATGACATGAAAACAAACATAGATGTACCTTGGCATCTTGAAAAAGAGTTCAACAAGGAAACCCCTTGGCACCTTTTTAGTAGATGGGTGGGTTGGAATGGTTAAGATAGGAATGGGAAAATTTTGTGAAATGTGAAATTTTCCAAAAAAGTGGAGGTTTAGGAATTAAAGACTTAAAGGAGGGTTGGAACAAAATGTGAAAGACTATGGAAAACAGTTATAGATCCCAAATATGGTTCATGTAAGTCTTAATAATAGTATTGGTAACAAACTCCATAGTATATGAAGTGGAACATAGGAATGGAATTAGCATTAGATTTTGGAGTGATAGGTGGTTAGGCCATGAACCACTATGCAATACATACCCAATGTTATATGCAAACTCCATAAAGAAACAAGCAATTTTTTTTAGAGAGGGACAATTGTCATAATAACAATTGGAGGAGACAAAGGTTTGAGTAGGAGGCAAACCAATTGAATACTTTAAAGGAACAAATGGGAACTAAAACTCTTACCAAGGAGATAGAAGATAGTTAGGCTTGGAAAGATGAAGGTTGAAAGGATTTTACCATTTGGTCAAATTATAGAAAATTGCAAATTATCACTAATAAGAATGAAACAACAGTGTGTTTGATAAATTATGGATGTTGAGCATTTTGTCCGAAAAGTGATTTGGACAAAGCTACAACAAAGGAAAATTTAGGAAATAGGGAAAAGGGTGAATTGCCTGTAAATATCCAAAAGCAGAGTTTACTTACTCTGATTGGTGTTTTAATCCTTTTTATGCTTAAAAGTTATAAGGTAACACAACTTAATGATGGGTGTAGGCATAAAAGGTAATCTAAAATTTCAGAGCTTTTATTATTTTGTTTGTTGTTTGCTTTGTATCAAAATGTATCTGTATATTTTAACTCAGTTGTTATGTTTTATGACCACCCTTCAGGTGAAACTGGTTGCACAACACGGGTCAATAAACAAAGACACTTATTATCAAGATGAAAATAAAAAGAAGAGTACAACAATATAACATGGAGAGGAAATGATGTAACCAAGAAATGACATGCATGTTATTTGTTTTTGTTTTTTCGAGAGGGTATTGCACTAACGCAAAAATCATTTTTTGTTACAAATTTTTATACCCATTATAATTCACTCGCTATAATAACTTATGCGGTTGCAAAATTGTAAATAAGATAATACATCCTATAATAAGAGTTATAACTTATATACAAAGTAATTACGGTGACATACGAATTTGGATAACCCACATATCTAATATATATATATATATATATATATATATATATATATATATATATATATATATATATATATATATATATATATATATAGTTTTGTTGTTTGAGAAAACAAACATAATTAAACTTTTTCATATATGAAAAGAAATGTAAATAGGACAAAAGTAATATACATTTTCTATATTATGTTTCAAAATATATTAAATATTTTCTACATTTTATATTTTATTATTGTTTTGAGTGTATGGGGTTCAGAGTTTACATCGTCTTCTTCACTCTTTAACTTCTTTTTTAGTTTGGATATTTCAAGTCATCGTGTGTACCTACTATAGATATTTTGATCTTTAGATCAGTTTCATATTTGATTGATTTAATAATTATTGATGTAATAAATGTATCGTAAAAGTCTTAACAATAATACATTTGAGCTATATTTATAACTTTCTCCATGAATTTCTAATTAGGTTTGCCTACTCAGCTTAATTTTGTTAAACATGATTATTGACCTCTTTAGTTTAACTAAATGATTTGTTGAACTTGATTGGCACCGTTCAATTTTCTTCTAGTCTAGACTATCTGTTTGAGAAATTTGATGAGTATAAATAAGAGTTGGTACATATACAATACACTTATATTTGTAAAAGAGTTATAACATGATAATTAATATTATATTTAATGAATTCTTTATTATTTATAGAAAAACATTAAGTTAATCTTTTTCACCTCCATTGTTTGCAGAAGACCGTTAGCAAGTGGAAAGGAGGGACAGAATCGTATACTTTCCCTTTACAAAATTTTAAAAACGATTGGTTTCCCTTTAAATGACAATTGTTTATTAGGTAAAGCAAAGTAGTGGCCTATGTTCTTAAAGTTTTCATGTTCTTCACAAGTGCCATTTTCTCACTGGTCATATTTCTCAATGGGTTTGCCACTCACAAATGCCATTTCATATACGTACTTCAATTAACTAATACCAAAAACATTCATTTTTTAACCAATAGGGGAGGGGACAAAATAAATTATATCCAAATAAAAAGGGTCTTTTGAAGAAAAAGATAAATTCACATTTAATATGCTACTTTAATCTTGCCGCGCGCAGCTGCTTCTCAAACCAGCGTTTTACAAGTACTTGGTATTTAGACAAAGCTGATTCAAACGGAATTTAGGTTAAAAACAATGTTATCACACACTATAAAAGAATCACTACACTTAATTCTTATATTATAATAATATATAAATTAAGTATAATATGATAAAAAAAAATTAAATCTGGATATAAACTTATGTTGAATGAAAAAAATTAAAATATACGTAAAGTAGAAGAATTATAAATTTATTGTCTTAGTCTTAAGTAATCTTTAACTGTTTTTAAAAAACAAGGAGTTCTTCAGCTGCCTTTATATAATGCGAAAGGAACTATAAATTAAGACGATAGTGTCTACCGAGTAATTAATCAACTAACCTAAAAATGAAAAGAAAAATTGTGGAAGAACGAATACAAATAGAAAAGTAAACATAAGAAAAGTTTTCTTTCGATAATTTAATCATTTTCATACGTATGCTAAAGGGCACCAAGGTTTGCTTCAATTTGGTACATGCAATAGTTAATTCAAAGTTTTAGGTCAAACACTATACTAACGAACCTTTATAGGTTAAAATAATTGGTAAAAAGTTTGAAATAGTCAATTAAGCTTTATTTTGGAGCTTAGGTCCTTTAATGATGCATGCTAATCCAATACTATAAAGCTATGAGAGTTAGAAACAATAGTCTTTAGGTTGACGGAATCAATTAAACAATAATGAAAGCATTAACGATGTGGTTAATTAGTAGTTGAATTAATCAGTGCGAGAAACTCGTATATGCTTTTTGGCGTAAGTAAGAGTGATATGCTTGTGAATATTATTATACTGCGTAATAGCTAGTTATGCTAAATGATAGCTTGCTATTATCAATATAAGTGAAAGAAGTTGGAAAGTAAAATTCTGATTCAAAGAATGAAAACGTCGATAAAATGAACTCAGAAGTGGAGTCAACTCCGAATCAAACCGTCCAGGCCATTGCATGCTAACACGCCATTACCAAATTCTAACAAATATTATATCACTAACACTACTTTTTCCCATTAAATATCAGCTTCAACACTGCTTTCACATTTTAAGGATTTTTCTATTCTAAAATGAAAATTTTGAACAAAAAAAATTGGCTTGTTATGTTTTAAGCATTCTTAATTAAGTTTTCAGTCTCTCGGAAATTTTGATATTTTTAATTGAGTTTTTATTAATTTTTTTGTTTGATCGGTACTAAAAAATTTCATATTTTCAATTGAGTTATTTTTGTTTATTATTTTTCATTAATTGGGTGGAGTGATTATTATCTTAGTCTCTCATTTTATTTTTGTGTATATATCTGTTAATAGATGTAAAACTTTGTAGTTAAAAAAATGGTATTTCAGAATGACAATAAATAAATTTTATTATTATAATATTGATTTATATTAAACATAAAATCTCATATTTCTTATCACTTATAAATAACAAAGTGAGATGGTAAGATAATATAACAATTAGTACATTCAATTAACAAAAAAATTAGCATATAGAAACTCAATTAAAAAGTATAAAAAATTCAAGTACCCACTAGAAAAAAATATTAGTAAAGATTAATTGAAAATATACCAAATTTATAAGAAAGTTGAAACTTAATTAAATCTTGTGCTAAAGCAAAGTATATGATATTTATTGTTCAATGTTCTTAAGGTATTATCGAATAGAATTGTTATAAATGAGTTATGAGTAAACTCTTATAATTTAAAAGAGATTGTGAAAAAGTATTTTTTATATATTAGTTAATTTTTTTAATTTTTATTAAACGTGAGATAAGAAAAAAGTATTTTTAGAGAAATATAGTTATTAAAATATAGGCATAATGGGGTGAAGAAAGAAAAACCTGGAAGTAAGATGTGGGCAGTAATACTGTTGTTAGATTTGTTAAATGACAAATGATATTCGAAAGATGAGGAGAAATTGTTCGACGAAATGTCACGTCACTTTTTGTGTTTTTTGGCCTTTGTTTAAACGTACGTATATCCATCAATTCCTTAAGAGTGTTTCATCCTACACCTCCAACATCTCATCCTGCACCTCCAAAAATTCCATTTTTAACCTTCTGACATATGCACCTCCAACTTTTCAAAAAATTTTATTTTTTAATAAATATATTTTTATTTTCTTCTCTCTCTTATTAAAGACACTTTAATAAATACATTTTTATTTTTTTCTCTTTCTTATTAAAGTTCCTCTGCACCATTTTAATAATAATCTAATTTAATTTAAAATTTAAATATTATTTAATATAATTTTATATTTTAATAATTATTAAAATATGATTTATATCATAATAATAGTTATATTAAATATATAAAAATCAAATAACAAAATAAAAGTAATAATGATAAAAATAAAAATAAAAATAAACAATAACAATAATATAATATTTGCTTTAATATATTCAAATATATTAAATTATATTAAAATATTACAATAAATTAAAGAGTTATTAAATTTTAAATAAAAACAAAATTTTTAAAAACTTATTTATTGGATAGTTTTTTATTTAAAATATAATATATATTTTTATAATAGTTTTATTAAAATTACTAAAAATAATAATAATAAAAATAATAATAATATTTAAAATCACATTTAATATATTTAAATATGTTAAATTATATTAAATTATTAAATTAAATTAAATAATTATTAAAATTAAATAAAAAACAAAATTTTGAAAACTTCTCGGATACCCATATCCGATTCATACGTTATCGGATTTCTATATCCGATTAAGAAATTTTAAATTTATTTTCTATTTAAATTTTAATAATTATTTAATTAAATTAACATTTTAATATAATATAATATATTTAAGTATCTTTTATGTGATTTTCAATACTATTTTTATTTTTATTATTATTAACTTTATTTTAGTTATTTTATTTTACGTTTTTAATAAAATTATTATAAAATATAAATAATATTTTAATAATATTAAATTAGAAAGATATAATAAATAATATTATTATTTTTAATTAAATTAAATATTTAATAAATTTAAAAACAAAACTATTAACATATTTTACGGTATCCAATAAATAAGTTTTTAAAAATTTTGTTTTTATTCAAAATTTAATAACGGTTTAATTTATTGTAATATTTTAATATAATTTAATATATTTAATATATTAAAGCAAATTTTATATTATTATTATTATTATTTTATTTTTTTATTTTTATCATTATTACTTTTATTTTAGTTATTTGATTTTTATATATTTAATATAACTATTATATAAATCATATTTTAATAATTATTAAATATAAAATTATATTAAATAATATTTAAATTTTAAATTAAATTAGATTATTATTAAAATGGTGCAGAGGAACTTTAATAAGAAAGAGAAAAAAATAAAAATGTATTTATTAAAGTGTCTTTAATAAGAGAGAAGAAAATAAAAATATATTTATTAAAAAATAAAATTTTTTGAAAAGTTGGAGGTGCATATGTCAGAAGGTTAAAAATGGAATTTTTGGAGGTGCAGGATGAGATGTTGGAGGTGTAGGATGAAACACCCATTCCTTAATTCTCTTCTGTTTATCCTTATCAAAAGAATTTGTGAAATGAATCCTTTGCAGCTACCACAACCGCTTATTTTTTTCCCCCTTTAATTTTATTTTACTTTACTATTATGAATCTTCGCTCACTAATCTCACACTTTGCTTAGCACAAGATTCTCACACATTTTTAAATTCATATGCCAATTGCTTGCTATATATATATATACTTATACTTTCCTCCACTAATATCAGATGACCTAAATCAGAAACTAATGCTCTACAAATGCCATTTTTCATCATCTTTTGTTTCTTCACACCTGCATTCTGGATTCCACTTAAATGCCAGTTCAACACATATTTCAATAGGCATAGCTACTATACTAATATTATATTTTATATGCCATAAAACAAATATTATATTTCAGGTTAAATGTGCAGACCCTGTTATGTTTTTGTTCTGCTAACTATTGTATATTTGACTTATATATGAATATTGTAAATAAAACCAAAAATGTATAACATCATGCATACTGTGGCTACTACAGCCATAGCTAATTAAATAATGACTGTATATCATCACTGTCTTTTTTCGTTACCAGTCCACTTTAGTAAGATACTATATTTATTTAATATAGAGATTAAATAACTTGATTTTAAAAAACTATATCACTAAATATTGATTTAATAAGATTTAATTAAGTTTTTTTTTATAGTTTGATGTTGTAGATAATATGATAGTTTAATATTGTTTATAATTCAATATCGTTATATAGTTGAAAATTTTATGGTGGTTTATCAGTTGTCTTGATGAGTTCATCTATCTTTATCAATTTACTTGCATTGAATTAGATCTTAGTTAACTTTCTCTGTTTGTAATAAGAGAATCAGTCTAACGGTGAAAACGTTAACGTTATTCACGTATTTTCCTATCATAATTTATGTATGATTATGAAAACTAATTATGACACTTATTTATATATAATTCTTTTATCATAAATGTTAGTAATTGATTTTATTAATAGAATTAAACTCACATCCTCCTTAATCTTTCATTCTAAACTCTTTAAACAAACTTTATTTGTGCATAGGTAAGATTTTATGATTAATTGAGAATCTAAAGTTCAACTTTAGATTTTAGGGTTTAGGGAAATTTCAAATTACAGTTTTTGTTTCATAATGAATTTGTGTCGTGAATATATATTGAAGTTGATAACATTTGAATTAAACACTTTAGTTAATCTCTTTTATGTTTTTTCAGTTTTCTCTTATTAACCTTTTAAGTGTTCTTCATAATTTTCTTTTATATTATGGATTTATTTAAGTTATTTTCACTACATGATCACATTCATCTTTTAATCTGTTGTCTTCGAAATCTATCATTAATTTGGATAATTTTAGTGAGCCCGATATATATAAAAATATATGTTGGTCCAAAACATTATATATGAAGTAGTTTTTCTTAACTAAATTAATACTTTTGACACTTTTGTGATTGATTATGAAATATATTAGGTAAAAAAAAACTCACGACCATCGATTATTATTTTATAACAATTTGAATCTCCTAGAGTCGTAATTATATATACATAAGTTTTTTTCTCACCAATTTTTGGTATTAAAGAAACATTTTATCCATGTTTAATTTAATGATATATGTTATACGTTTGTAAAACTAACGCTAACCACAGTATATAAATTGATTATGTGAAATTAAACTAAAATAAAAATAAATTAAAACGTATCAATCCGTATAACACAATTAAGATACAATAACACTTTTAATAAGAAAAACGAACCAAACATTACAAATTCATACCACATTAATTAAACTTCATTCAACTCAACTCAAAATGCTATTATTTAAAAGAAAGGAGTTACATGTTCTCCAAGAGGACTAAAATAAACCGACAAATATTAGGATAAGAGGTGTAGTTTATACTATTATTATATATATATGATTTCTATATAAAATTCAATTTTTATTATTTTCAGTAATAAAAAACAATGTTTTTGGAGAAATAATTTGATTTTCTTTTTCTCTTAGTTGTAGTATAACACCTTAAAAATTAAAGTAATTTTAAACAGTGAGTAGTATTTAGAATGGGTTATGTGAAAAGCATGTATATATGCGTAGTTATGAGGAACGTTGGGGAGTGCAGCATTGGAGAATTGTTTATCCTTTTCAGAGCCGAAACAATTGGAATGTGATTCCTGCTTCATTTTGTTTATTAAAAGGATAAACAAATGATGAGCATTTAAAAGGACATTTCAATGTTGCAAAGCCAAATGTGCTTAGGCCATGCTCCTCCGAATTTGGTACCCAGCCATCTCCATCTATCAATTTTTAGGATCACCCTTCCCTTTTTGGCTCCTCAAGGTCACGTACCACAATCATTAATTACAGTTCATAAACAAAACAAAAATCTCACACATTCATTCATGCATCACCAACAACCTAACCCTAGCACACGTAACATCACAACTTAATAAAACACAAAAGCAACTTAAAGGTTCTCTCTTTAATGGACGAAAAAACAAAAAACACGAAGGAGTCTGTGCTTGGTTAGTGGTGCTTGCCAGTTGCATGGAAATATCTTGAAGTAGCATCTGGGTATCGATCACCATTTTTTTTTTCTGGTTAAAATTGAAAAGAATTTAAAAAAAAAAAAATGTAGAGGGTATACTATAGCGTTGAACGTAGTAGATAAGCTTTTGTAGGTTGAGTGGCTTAGCTTTATAGTTTTTATAGGCAGACAAAGGGCATCTACTTACCATCTTTGCGTTCCTCAGTTCGTGGCAAAGGATACTACTTGCCTTTCAATTCTTCTATCTATTCGTTCATTCATTCATATATATACTTTCTTTATGCTATTTCGTATTTCATATATACATCGTATATATTATTCTTTTTTCTCTCTCTCTCTCTAAATATACTCTTTGAAAATCATCAACATCATCACCTTTTAGTTGTATATATTTGTATAGAGAAACCCTAATATGAGTATTTTATACGAATAATACAAAAAGTAGAGTGATGGGAGGGAGAGAAAGAAGTGAGGATTGTATCCAAAAAGGGTCCCTCAAAATCAAGAAGTGACGCGCGTTCATTTGTTTCCACATACAATATTCCTTGTGATTAAACTATTCTGTAATATTTATTTATTGTTATGTGTGTGTGTGCGTGTGCATGTAAGTGTTGTGGGATTGTAGCAGCCAATCATGTTTTCCTTCTACAAAGGTGATTCCTTTGCTTCCTTCTTAAGCCAATTTCGACCACTTTCTGTCTTACCTAATTGGTTGTATTAGTAATGTGCATGAAACTGTGTTTTTCTCCATTCAGTAATGTTATGGTGCTAATTAATTACCTCACTTTTCTTGTCATCCTCTTATTGGCATTTCCCCTACCAATATCACTTTTATGTTCCTTCCCAATTTCTTTACAAAAATAATACTTTTTCTTTTCTGGGAGAGGAGGATCCGTTTCTTTCACTCTCAAAATTCTATGTAATTTGTTTCCATATACATTTTACAACTTTTTGCAATCCACAGAATTTATATAATTAACTTATTTGGTTTTTTTTATCAAAAAAATAAATATAATTAAACAAGACAATTGGTTATCTCAACTCATATAAAAAATAGTTAAAAATAAAGTAAAAACTCTATTAATACAGAATCTTTAAAATTCAAATAACAAAAAAAAATTAATTAAGTAAAAATACATTTCCCCAAAAAAAAAGTATAGAATTTTTCAAGAAAAATTACTTGGTTTGTTTACGAAGTATAGTTTGAAATTTTTGTAAGGGTTTCTAAAACTAAGAAAAAAAATTGACCCTTCACCATGTAAAAATTCTTAATCTAAAGCCCCCATAAATTATCAATCATTAGCCATTTAAAAGCAACTATAAAGTTGATTTAGTGATAACATTTTGAAGAGAGGGTGGAAGAAATTGTGTTGAACTTTTCATACCAACTTTTAAAAGATATAAAATTGATATTTGAAAAGTTAGAAAAGAAAAGTGAAAGAGGTTGTAAGTTCAACTCTTACCACTAACAAAATATTACTAACTAACATAATTAATACACGTTAATAAATTTCACTTAAAATGCTTTTAAGATATTTTCATTCTCAAAGTAAACATCTTAATTAGTGAAAGGTAATTGCATGAACCAGATGAACTAATACACAACATAATAAATGTATAATTTATAACATCCAAATTTGGTGTGGTGAATTCTACCATATTTCAATTTAAAATATTAAAATAATAAATTTATGAATTTTATTATTATATAATTTTATTTATTTTTATTTTTATTTAATATAAAACTTAAACTCAAACTTGCAAAATAGTTGCAAAATTAAATGTTATGTATGACACTGTCTTATGTTGCTATTACCTCAATTTCCACACATCAGATTTCAAATTGGGTATAATTCAACTTGCAATGACTATGTAACCATATTAGCATGGTTTGGCAGGTACATATATGCTTCATAGTATCAATAACTTCTGAAATATGACTAAATTTTAGCATATATGTTTTTTTTTTTTTGGAAATATCACTGTTGATAAGACAGAGAATTTAAAACTAATAATGCTTTTATTTTAGGATAACGATAGTTTGACAACATTTTTTTACAATATTTTAACATCATCTACTTGTTATTATGTGATTAGTCCATGTTAGTGTTTATGATTATTATTATTGATAGTAAAATAATTTTAGACCAATAACAAAATGACACGTAAATAATATTAAAATATTATAAAAAAATGTTGTCAAACTATCATTATCTTTTATTTTATTTTATGTATTTTTCTTAATTTTTCTTTTGAAAGTGTGTCATTTAATCCTAATGTTTTAAAGCTATCCATACGAAATTACAGAACCATAAAGCTGAATTTTCATACGATAAAAATCAAGTTAAACAAAAAGAGGCACCACAAAAATCACTTGATTTACTTCTGAGCCAACAATTTAAATTATTATGGTTGTTGGTGGATCTCTTTGTAAAAAATTTTCTAATTTTATTAAAATAGAAATAAATTTATAAATTTATTTTTTATATTAATATTATAAATGTTACATATATTAAATTATTAGATATTTTATATAAATATTTCATTTTTAATTTTTATCTTTAATTAATTTATTATTATTTTTTATTTGTATTATGAATTTAGTTCATGTTTGTTTTATTATATATGTTTTATTGAATATTCAATTCAAGGAAATTAATTTATATATAACTTTTACTATATTAAATAGAAGGTAAGAACGGTGATGTGATTATGCATATTCATTTTGACTGCTCATCATCGTCGTCCATTTTCATTTGTTCACCGATGTAATTAAATTCAGAAAACGAGTAAACGGCACATAACATATATTGCGTGACAGATCACAGTGTATTTAATATCCAATCACGGATCCTGTTTCTCTTCTCAAAATAATTTCTATTTTTGTTAAAATTTACTGTATTTTTATTTTTGTTTTTCTATTTTCATCACTTTTCTATTGTAATAATTTATTTTTTTAATTATATAATTTATTTTTTTAATTATATAATTTATTTTTAAAATATTAAAATTTATTTAATAATATTTGAATGGTTTATATATTTAATTATAAAATTGATATTTTAATTACACTGAACTAAATACATAAAATGAAATTGGAGAAAAAATTTACTTAATTGAGTTAACTTATTCATGTGTAGTTGATCTATTTAGATTATAATTTTTTTTACTTTTTTAAAATTAAATCGAATCAAATTATATTTATTTAATTTAACAATTTATTTCTTATATATATTTTAGTTTTTATAATTTTTTATTTAATTAAGTTTTAATATATTTTAAATAGAGTTAATTTAACTTCTTACATGCTAATATTATTTGAAATCTGTCGTGTGTCAAAATGTAAATTCTCATTTATTTTGATAATGTTTTTGTTTAATACGTGATATTCTCTAAAGAGTTTGATATGTAACATCTTCAAGATTTGGACGCGACATCTTCAAAATGACATGTTAATGTTTAATTAATTAATAAATCAAATTGAATAGATGAAAATTATTAAAATTTAATGAAATAAAAAGAAATATAAAAATTAATATAAATTTAAATATAAAAAGTAAATTACTAATTAAATATTTTTATTGAAAACAAATGGATGAAATTATGAGTTTCACGTCTTTTTCCTATTATCAAGTGCAGAGTATTGATAAATTTTGACAACACGCATGAATTTATATCTTGAAATTATCTATAATAAATAGGCACATCAACATTTTACAGAATCCCTCAGAAACCTGTGTCCATAATAAAATGGGAAAAGAGAAAGAAAAATAAAATAGAAATTGATAAAGGAGTGTTTTCCTGGTGCGTAAGTAGGGCCCACTGAACACGGTTCCTAGAGCTTTTGGCCCTTTAAATACCCTCATTCTCCCCTTCCACCATTCCCATCATCAACCACAAACCAAACCAACACTCACCCTCTCTTTCACGTTCTTGCCTTCAATCTTCTTTCAAGGTATATTTTCTTAATTCAATTCCTTTCACTTCACTCTTTTACAAAATCTCCATACAATTTTTTTAACTCATTTTTTCTTCTCTTTTCTTGTCAGAATTAAGATAAAACTTCATTTCTGAAAACAAAAAATAACACTAAAATCACTTACATAAATGTATCTAAGTTTTCTGCATGTATTTTCCCTGCCCTTCATTAATATTGTGCGTTTTCCAAAACCTCATGCATGTTACCTATCTGACTCCACTTTGAAACTTGAAAACTTGTTTTTAAACACTCCTCACTACTTTATAGTTTTTATCATGTACACTTCTAGGGAGTGTTTATGATGTTGTTAATTGTTATTTGGCGTCTTGTTCTAAATTCTTGTGACCTTTCTGTGCAGCTAGCTAAGTAAGAAGCACTTTTATTGGACATGTCAGCATCTTCTGTTGCCATCACCAACAACAACGTCAACAACAAGCTTCAAGGCCAAAGTCTATTCCTTTCTTCTTCTTCTTCTTCTTCTTCTTCTTCTTCCTCTGTGAAGAGAGAAGAAGAGACCATGATGCAGAATCAAGGCATCATCACCATTTTCGACTCAAACACAAACACAATTTCTCCTGCTTCTTCTATGCCAAGAGCTCTCTCGGCAGACATGTCCTCAGAGAACTTCCTCTCTCAAACCATTGCTCTTTCCGAAGAATTCGTGCATGCCAAAACCATTGACGACTCGGAAGATGAAGAGAGCAATGACAAGGAGCTTGACGATGAAGCTGAAAGAGAGAGGCTCGAGATTTGGAGTTCCATCCAACGGAACAAGAAGGAGGAGCAAGAGAAATCAGGGTCATTTGATACGTGGAGCTCAATCATATCCCTGAAAGGAAAAGATGAAATCTCGAAATCTCTTCCTGCGTCACTTTATGTTCATCCTCTTGTGAAAAGGACCAAGAGTTGTTTGAGTGAGAAGAGCCTCCAAATCTGCACAGAGAGTCTCGGATCCGAGACTGGCTCTGATGGGTTGTTGTCCTCTTCTTATTCTTCTACTGAGACAGGGGATGCAGAGGAACAAGAGAAAGTTGCAGAACCAACACACCAAGAAGAAGAAGAGTTGAGCAATTATGCATCAGTAGTGGTGGCTACAAAGAAGGCTTCGTCACCAACACGTGCTTTCCCTCCGCCACTCCCTTCACTCTCTCATCAACAAGCCGGTCCTTCACTTCACATGCGTTCACGCCGTGACAACGGAAGGTTGGTTCTAGAAGCTGTTTCGGTCCCTTCTCACAACAATTTCAGCATTCAGCGCCAAGGTGGTCGCCTCGTCCTCTCTTTCTCCAACCACCAAGAAGAGGATGAGGAGGAGGAGGAAGAAGAAGAGAATGATGATTGTGTGGAGCAAGAATACTCAGGAGGGTTGGAGTTTGAGGAAGATGAGGCAGACGCGGAAGAAGAATACGCTTTTGGGACGAAAGGACACTTATTGTCTAGTGGGGTGACAAGTAATGTTCAAGGGTTGGCTTTGATGACGAATAATAAGAAAAAGACAATCGGGGTATTGAACAGGAGTCCAAAGTGGACGGAGAAGTTCAATGAGATGACCAGTTTTAATGATGCTAATGTGGCACAATCGCTGCCCCCGAGGCCAAGGGTGGCAAGGTTGATTCCATCAGCACCAGCGGTGGCTGCAGCTGCAGCTTCTTTCAATTTCAATGCTTATGAGTACTATTGGAGGTCCAACTCTGCTCCATCAAAAGGTACGAGTGTTAAACTTAACCCACTTGACCAAAACAAAAAACATCATCAGAACCATCAAGAGAACATGAAGAGCAAGGTTGTTGTCTCCAGGGACATGAACAAGATGGTCCCAAGGGAGCAACAACAGGTGTTGGTTCTAAGAGGGAAGAATGGTGATTACTTGGTTCACAATCTGAAGAGTTGCAAGGATTCTAGAAGGTCGTTTCTGTTCTGGGAACCCTATTGCATTGCCACCTCTTGAGTCAGTGACAAACAACTAATCCAAAATCCATTGCTCAAAACGCTAATTATTGCTTCATCATCCTTTTATCTCTACCTGGTTCCAGTCTTTGAGGGAGTTGTTTAGTGCAATCAAATAAAGGAAAAGGGAGCGGAAGAAAAGGACAGTGAGAGAGAGAGAGAGGAGAAAATACTTTATTTGTGTTGTAAGACGAGAGAGATGACTTGAACAGTGTTGTCATATATAATACTATTTATCTGTCTGTATTTGCTATTGGCTAATGGTTTAATACGTACACAACGTAATCTTAGCTCATCTTTGACTTGGACGATTGTCTTGTCTTGCTCTAAGATTATCATCACTTCTTAGCTTTTCAGCTTTCTTACTTTTCTAATCCTAACCAATGGGGTTTCAGAATCAGTCCTGTCCTGCCTAATTGGTCTTATTTTTTGGGAACACCATGATCATTCCCTGATATGCCTTTCCCTTCCGAGCTGTTAAACTAACAAAGTGACAGCTATATGTACGTAACCAACTAAATTAAAATCATATTTTTCTTTATTGTACTAAACTTTTTTTAGAAATGTCCATAATTACAATTTCGTGAGAGGTAAATTTGAAGAACAAGGAAACATAGGAAAAACCTTAGTTATATCTATGATTTTGTTAATAGAGACTAATCTATACTGCAGTTAATGGTTGTACGTGCATCCACCGATTCATGCTTTTGGTTTTGCGTTCCTTGGTTTTGAGAGAAATAAAGTTGTGAAAAGAGCCTAGCACTATAAAAGGAAAATGTAGCTATATGTGTCATGCTACATCAGCACTGCATTTTTGAATAATATTATTAAACATGTGAGACAACTATGGAAAGGAAGATGACAGCATCATCAACTTCATCTGATACATATATATTTTAGCTGTCAATTTTCTGTTGGTGGAGATGACGACTTACCAATAGAAAACAGAAATGCACAAACTTAGGAATAAAAAATTAACATCAAGTGTGATTTTACTTCCAATATGTTGCTAATGGTAAACCATGGATTGCATGCTACTCATTTTGTTTTTCTGTAGTAACCTAAATTTCCTAAGGTTATCTCTTTATTCTCTTGGGCTACAAGAAAGAAAACCTTTCCTTTGTTTACTTGTATTATTATACATCTACTTGTCATATTATACATCCACGTCTTTAAAAAATTGTCATATTCATTACATTGAAATTGATAATTTAAAATAGATAGGGTAAGATAAGTTTTATTTACGAAGAAATGACATCATTTATGGGTTGTTCTAATTTAGTTATATGTGTTGGTATTTTTAGAAAAAATTTAAGTGAATATGGGAATGACTTATCGTTTTAAGAATGGAAACTTTTGTTTATATTAGGTTTATGAAATCGTTTATGTTTTGGAAGAATAGCTTTTACAAGTTTTTATTAGAAAGTGATTTTAGTTTAGTTTGTCATGATTTATTGTATAAATGAGTAACTTCTTCAAGTTTTAAAAAGAGATGACATCGATGCTTACATTTTTTAAGCATATACACTTTAAAAATTTACATGTTTTTATGAAAGAAATCATTACATCAATAAGTTAAATAATTTGGCTTTAGCTAAAATCTCTTTTCAGTCCTCTTATTTGTTTGAAAATTTTAATTACGTTCCTAATTTCTTTTTGGTTTAATTAAGTTATCTAATTTTTAAAAATATCCAATTTAGTCTTAATCAATGACAACTTTTAAATCGTTAACGATAGAGTGAGAATGGTTGCATAGATGATAGGTGTGTCCAGAACCTTTTTACAATTAAACACAACAAGTTACCCATGTGTCTTTATAGCTATCAAACCCTTCCAAAACAACAAATATAATCAAACTATTTGTTTGATAAAAAAACACCTAGATTCTAGTTTTTGGTCTAAGTCAGTGCAACAATAAAGAGTCAAAATGACACCATGTTATAGGTTTTATTCCAAACCACTATATTATACTAATACTCTGCCCAATGTATTATTCTTATCTCAGTAGGTTAGATTTATATTCCTTGCAATTTAATGCTTGCAAATATAGTAGATAACTCTCAAGCATTTGTTATATATTATACATCTTTTCACCCCTGCCTCTCACCAGCCCAACCACCTTAATTGTCTTATGTTGTGCTAGCCCATTTGTTAGCATTACCCTTTACTACTTTTCCAAAGGCCTTGCACTAATCTATTTTCCACACTAGATCTTAGCCAACCACATGTTTGTTTCCTCATTTTTCCAACTCCCATGTAGGTCATAGTGTTTTCAAGTAGTCAATAAGGCTTAATTTGTGTTGTTCGATTTTGAATATGTACTGTAAGTTTTTGATGTGTTGCTTCAAGCTTCAAATGAGTTGTCCAAGATTGATCTATGCTAATTTGGTATGTTGTCGTGTTTTTTTGGTATGTTATGCTATTTTAGTATGTTATCATGTTAGTTTTTGGTCAGTTATCGTGTTGTGTAGTTTTGTACCAGGTTGGGTTTGTTTTTTGTCGGGCTGAGTAGGTCTTGGTCGGGCTATGTTAGTGATTGTGTCAAGTTGGGTTGTTTCTGATTGAGCTATGTTGTTTGGACCGAGTTGTTTTAGACCTCGTATTAGAGGTTTTAGAACTTAGCTTGTATGCTTTGGAGGTCGACCACTTCAGTTCTATCAAACAATCTCCTACTATGACAATCAACTTCTTGTTTAAACAACTTAAACCTTTATCCATCAACCCTAACCCCCAAACCTAAGCAAACATAAATGGAATAAACACACATCTAACTTGAAATCCTCCCCTCATCTTTAATCACTTACTACACAATTCTTCAAGTAATGTTCTACTATATTTCACCTTCACAACAATGGACAATAGTCATGAAAAAGGAGTTCACTGTGTAAATGACTTTTTCCAATCCGTTAATAATCTATTCACACCTGCCAAATACTTTATTTTGCACGATTGTCGTAGATAGACCTACATATGAGAGTAAACAATTCAACATGTCAAACACAACTTTAACAAATAATATTTAATGAAATAAAAACATTATAGTTTCCCTTCAAACTTTTTTTCTCCATAATTTCCATTTAAACTTTTTTCTCCATAATTTCCACTGCAAGCAAGTCTCTACTTTTACTGCATCACCATAAAAGAAAATTCATAGTGCCACTAAATTCCAATATATATTACTATTGCCACCAATGTCTCATTTCAAATAATGTATTCCAAACATAACTACCAATATTATTGAAAAATAATACTATGGATGAGTAAAACGAACAGGACAACAAGTTTTTTTCCACTGTACAGAAACCTTGAATACTCCACCCAAGTTGTTGTCAAGTCCCACATAGTTTTTTCCTTTTGTTAAAAAAAATTAACTATTAGATCAACAAACCAAATAATCTTATACTACAAAATACACAAACATCATCAAATAATTTCTTTTCAAAACGACGCCTTTTTCATATTTTAAAAAATAATTATGAAAGGAATAAACAAATGGAGATTTACTCTGCCCTTAGAGCACCCACTACAACAACTATAAGGGACGAACCATCAACCAATAATTTTCACAATGACTCACACAGTTGCCAACAAATCATCCACGACAGGAATCTTATTCAAGTCATCACAATAATTCGATTTATTGTACTTTTTCCCACGGCAACCACCATAGCGCGCAACAATCACCCATGAAACGACCCTACGTTGTTGCAGCATTTTCACGACTTTGCGCCTCTTCACAACCATTATTTGTAACCCTTACCGATTCGTATTTCCCTTTAAAGAACCCTAACACATGTTCTCCTTGCGTCAAACAATCACCCACAAAAGAACCCTAACACAATTGCCACAATATTTTCACGACTTCGCATTTCTTCATGGCCACCATCCATAACCCTTACCCACTTGTCTTTCTCTTTAAAGAACTCTAACCCACGCCTGTGCCAAAAATTTACCCACAAAACGAACCTTAACATAGTCGTAACAGTATATGTAACTTTTACCCACTCGCCTTACTCTTTAAACAACCTTAACCCACATTTTCCCTTTTAATGTACCAATATTAATCCCCTTCACCCTCCCACCATATCTTTCAAGGATATTTCGAAAACAAACAACATAAGTGAGAACATACTCATTGGACGCCTTCCATACAAGCAAAAACACTAAAATATAATTTAGATCAAGAAAATGAAAAATTTTAAAAGGAAAAATAAGTGAGAAAAAAATAGAAAATCAAAGAGACGAAGAGTAAATCCAGCTATAAAAAGTTTTAACAGCATAAAAAAGAATAAAAAAAAAGATAGGTGTAGAAATGTATATATACACATAAAAACCTGCTATAATAGCCCAAAATTCAAAATTCGAAACATGAATTGAACTTGAACCCTAAATCTATGCAACAGAGCCAAAATTAGTGAAAACAATAAACCCTAAATTTGGATTAAACCTGTAATGGAAAACTAAAAAGCATGAAAGGACAGAGGAAAAAAATTAAAAACATTAGAATCCAATGTTTTTTTTATAGATGTGCAAAAAAAATGTTTCATTTTTTTTCTGTAAGCACACTTGTCAGTATCAAGCCTTAGGAGAAATGAGAAAAGAGAAGAGAGAGATTGAAGATTTTTTCACATTCGTGAAAGTATGAGGAAATGAGAGAAAGGTGAATTAGAAAAAAATGAAATTAGGGAGATTGTGTGTTAAGAAGAGAGAAGCTTATTTATTATGTTGCATAAATGTTTTTTTCTTACTCAGCAAAAGTATGATAAGTGTGGCATCATTTTATTACATTTACTCTTTTTTTATTTTGGACTCTAGGCACCTATTAGATGTGATTTAATTTTTTTTACATATGGTTGAGTTAGGTTGTTGCCATTTAACAAATTTCCTTTGAGGTAAAGATATGGGAAGTTTTTAATATATTTTTAGATTTAATATCTATTTTGGTCTCTCGTATTTGTTCAAAGTGATTTTATTTATTTTTTTAATCAAGAACACATAGGAATCCCAAATCAATACAAAAAAATTGCAATACCAAACCAACACAGAAAATTCAAGAACGCATAGGAATCCCAAACATCCAATTACCAACCTGCAAATCCCAAATTTAAAAATTGAGAAAGCAAGAACCAAAAATCCCAAATTGCAAGATAATGAACATCAAAATCCAAAACGCGAGATCAACCCAAGAAAAGGAAACTCAATTCGCAAATAAAGAAAAGAACATCAAAATGCGAAATCAACCCTTATTCAAAACCGTAATCTAAAATCCCTAAAATTTGCAAGATCTGAAACACAATGAAGAAAGTGGATAGTTCATTCAGTTTTGGTTAGAGGGCAGCTATATCGATAGAGTTTTTAACACCACCAGTAAAAAGAACTAACTTGAACCATTTTTACACAATATGGAATAATTTTGAACTTTTTTTAAGACCACTTTAAATAAACGTTATGAATCAATTGACCAAAATAGGTATTCAGTCTATTTTTTTAATTTAAGTTTAGATGCTTTGAATGTGTCAAATATCATATTTTGTTAAGTTTATTTCTTGTTAAGTGTAGTATTATTTCTTCTTATTATTATTCTTGTACCACTTATTTCTTCTTCTTTTTCCTTGTACTTTTTTTTTATATTATTTTTTTTTACTTTTTTAACATATGGCAAATATCACTTCTTCATCTTCTTTTTGTACTTCTTTTTCTCATACTTCTTCTTTGAACATGTGACAAATATCAGTTCTTGTTGTACTATTACTAATGTTATTTCTTCTTCTTCTTGTACTTTTTCTTTTCGTACTTCTTCATGTTCTTATACTTCTGAGATTGTTCAATTCTTTCAAAAAAAAAATGGTTATTTTGTTTTATATTTTTTGCATCCATAATATATATCAATAAGAAACTTTTAAGTTCTTAAAAATTGAAAACTTCTATACCACATCGTTCTCTCATACTTCAAATTAAATTATCAAGAAAAATAATGGATTTCGCTACTTTATTCATATGTTTACAAACAAATGTGAACAAATATAAAAGTTAGAGAAAGATATTAACAACGATTAATCCTAACACTTAAAGAATTAAGAAATACAAATTTTGACTTGTAGAAATATAATTAGACGGAAAAAGACATAAAAATAGACTCCACCAACCATAAGGTTTGATAAGTATTTCAAAATCACAACAAAAAATAATAAATTCTTAGTAAAATAAAAATAGTTCAAGAAAAATCCTAAAAAAGAATTTCTCCTACTTCAAATAATAACTAAAACATTTTATCTATTCCTTCGCTCACAAAATTATTTATATGCTTTTTACAAAAAATAAAATAACAAATAAAATTTTAAATCTTTTATTCAAAGTCTAACAATTGAGTTTAGTTGCAAGCAAATAACACATAAATAACACATTCACATGTTAAGCCTCAAGCAAATAACACATATAAGTAACACTTTCATATATTAGACCTTATGATATAATTGTGTATTAACCACTTTCGTATAAATCTGTACATATAAATTACCTTCTTGAAAATTCCATTACTGTTCAGTATAGGCCCCTCAAGTATTTTCTTAGTTTCATTACTTTTACTTTTAATTAAACATTCTCAGTATTCTCCAAATGTGCTTTTCATAGATATTAACCAAAAAAATGTTCTCCGATCATTTCAAACTTCTTATTTTACCTCAAGATATCTATATTTTAATTTCCTAACTGTCTATCCCTTCTAATGTCCCTTTTTATCATCATCCTATCTTTGTAAGAAACATTGGTAGTCAAAAAGTATTTGTAAATCGAAAACATAAATTATATTTAAATATAATCTTCATTATGAATTTCAATTACAATGTACAAAAAAATATTTATTTTTAAAAAATAAAGTTAAAAAATAAAACTGATTTATTATTCTCAACCATAAAAAATACATTATAATATCCTCTATTTATAATAATATAATTCTCCTAAAATAAAAAATAGAAAAACTAAGAAAATAAAATAAAATAAAATATTATATATATTTTCTCTAATCTAATAAGAAAGATTTTAAAGATATTATTTCAAATTACAACAAATAAAATTTATCAACTTTATGTAATGTTTTTTTTTAAGTTTTTTATACAGATTAACATGTAAAAAATGAAATTCTTAGGCAGACTGATGCATCTCAATCCGCTTTTTTACCAGTTAAATACAAAACAGATGAAAACGGACCAAGTATATTCCTATTCAGAGTTGGAAAGTAAGAATGGGAATTAAAACATGCAATTTCTATCACTGCCGGGATCAGTGTATGCTATTTGAAGCACAAGGCAATATACAAAATTCTATTTTCAAAATTCACATTTCTGTCAGAATATGTGGGTTCACACAGAAGTTAGTTGTACAGAGCATGGATGGGAATTACACAAAGCAACACCTATGATACATGGACCCCCCAAGAAAGATTTCTGATTTATATATCTCACCATCACAGGGAAAAAGAAAAGAAACCCGTCCTCTTCATTTAAAATATAAATTCAAAAAACAATAACCTAGGGACGATGAGTAAAAAATATGTAAGAAAAATAATGACAAAAATAACCAGCACTGACAATCCATGATGCACACATCCATGACCTTGATTTTGTACCTACGGCTCAATTTACAACAGCTGGGTGGGAACCCAAACTGCAACTTCTAGCTTTGTCAAAGTCAACCAACCTAGCAGTGGCTACCAACTTTGCTTCTCGAGCTTGTATCTTGTAGATGCCAGATGATTGAGTAGTGAGAACCAAGACAAAGAAAAGCTTGGTCCTTCAAGCATTCTGCGGGTATCAGATCACAAGCTCCAATACCCCGTAAATGGCATCATGCTATATATGTAACACCGGAAATTCAGGCGATAGCACAAGCGTCAAGGCATAAACATTACGGGTTTCCTTAATAATCATTATATCCAAGCAAGAGAACCTCGGTCATTTGTTACTTGAGGACGGCCTCTAGTTGGTGTTGGTGGTCTGTTGGCATTCAACTCCTATTTACGTTTTAACCAAAAAGAAATGTGTGAATAGCAAAGAGAAAACGCCAGAAATATAGATTTAGTCGCATAATACTAATTTTCAGATTAAAAGTCACTTAGATAGATATGAACGTAATCATTTAATAAGTGAAATATTATGCAGCACCAAGAGCGTGCTAAAAATTGAATGAACAATACCTGCATCCATGTGTCCTCAATGTGTCGCTCCGGTGAAGTTTCCGGTGAAGAAATTGCAGGTGGTAATGGATGAATCAATTTAGGAACCACAACAAGATCTCTTCCCAAAACTAAAATCGCCCCAGCATTATTTGCCGTACCTATTACCCAGCCAACAATACAGTGCCAAAATTTAGAACGGAGAATTATCTTTAGAGGAAAGTGCAATAGACAAAGGCCAGTAACAAATACCACAGTAGTTTGTCGCAGAAAAAAGTGTGATCAAATGTCCCTGAGCAAATCGCTCAAAGCCATCCATCACACATTCATGTGCCCGAACAATCAGCTGAAGATCATTGTTGTTGCAAAATTCCATGACCCGATCAGGCTGCAACAGTAAGACCCATTTAGATGAGCATAATATCACATATAGGAGTTTGGAGTTTAAACAATTAAGCCAACAGAAGCCTTAAAAAAAAAAATTTTAAAAAAAAAAGACTATCCAAGAAGGCAAGTGCCTAGATCTTAGGTGAACGAAACAAAAGATAGAATTAGAGAAGAACCGAAAATATTTTATCCCATCACACTGAAAACATGAGTACAGAAATGTATTTATAGGCATTGGTTACTGACAGTTGTACTAACTAACTCACTAATAAAACCTAAAGCAGTACAAAATGACTTACATATGATGACTATATAAGCTGTACAGACTAACTTGTTTCTACCAACACTAGAACAATAAAAATAATAGCCATCACAAAATGTATGCACTTCAAATTAGACGAAATATTGAGTGTAGCATTAACAATAACGTCAGAAAATGTTTGGGGCTAAGGTAACTCAAGTTGTAGCATTAACAATAACGTCAGAAAATGCTTGGGGCTAAGGTAACTCAAGTGGGAGAGCCGTGTTATGGGTGACCTTATTGCACGGTTCAGAGAGCACTTGTGTATGTGATGCAAGTGAACGTGTACGAAAAAGCTGTATCTAGGGTGAGTTCTTCGTTCCGTCGTCGACCCTATCTATGTTTCTACGATGGCCCAAGAACACGCTCATTCTTCAGCCGTAGAGAGACTCTTTATGGGAAGGGAATAAATGAGACTGGAGACATGCAGTATAGAAAAGCCAAACAACAGCACTAGTAAATGAATGAAATCAGATTTGTAGTTTTTGCAACTATCTATGATAAGGCTAGCTTTGAAAATAATCGCCCAATATATGCACGTTACAAGTACATAAGTTTCAGGGCATAAACACTGCACAATTTATTTGAAAAGTTTCAAATGATTCATCAAAATTATTATACAGTAATACATAAACATGAATTTTCTAGAATAATAAAACAATTAATGTATGAGCATTAAAAATTTGTCAAAGTTATGAAACCGAAAAAACAAAATAAACAATATTATTATACAAATTGAATTATAATGTAATGACATTCTAAAGATTTTATTCACCATCCTCTGATCATATATAGTCAATTATGTACAACTGTTGACATTAATAACAATTACTTTATAACTCATATAAGGTATTTTTTTAATTCTTTGATGGAGTAAAAATATTTACAATGCCAGTAAATAAAAATTAAACTCTTGTATATTTGTTGTCAAATGTAGAAAAAACAAAACCTGAACCTATTTGTCATTCTACTGCAAACTAAAAATCATAATGGTTTGTCCAAATACCAAATAACAACCACTCACCCCAAAAGTAACTAATCCTGGACCCCGAGCATTTGGCCGCAGCCCTTCCACACTGTCATTCTCTGTAGGGTCAGACCTGGAGAAACACTTCATGCTGTCATTCTTTCCAAAGAAAATGAAATAAATTGTTACAAACATCATGAGTATACAAAAAGCACCAACCACAATAGATCCATAAGCACGATTGATCCTGCTTCCATCGTAATTGGACGCTGAATATTCTCAATTTGTTCAACGTGGTTTATTGAACGACCAATACCCCCATGCATGCAAATAATTTTTTTCTCAATTAGTGCTGCCAGAGGAAGCCAATTAAACAGACGGTTTATACGGTGCCATGCCCAAATTCCATCTCTCTCACCCTATCAGCAAATAACAGAAGTTCTTGAGTGACAAATAACAAAAGAAAATATGCCCTGCATATGTAATGTCAAAGTCCTTACCATCCTCTCGATGCACTCTATTCGGAATCCAAAAAGGGCATTAATATCTGCAGCTTCATGATTTCCACGTATTAAATGTACGTTGTTTGGATACTCAACCTGCATAATCCAAACAACCATGCATAAATTTGATGCCATCAAACATGTCAAACAACACAAAAAGACAACCTATAGCATCCAGAGTACCTTCAGAGCAAGCAGAAGGCTAATAGTTTCCAGGCTGTGTTGACCCCTATCAACATAATCTCCAAGGAATAGATAGTCGATGTATCTGATAGTCATTATACAAATTAACATTAGAGGACATTAAATGCCTAAATCACTTACATTAGAATAGACCAAAAAATATAATGCTGCTCGGTCATGGGGGAAGGGGAAATAAATACAAATTATTTATTCTCTTCAGTACCTCTGCAACAGCCAGAAAACCAGTAAAAGTTTAAGAACCTTCTTATAAACTGATTTCAACTGGTCTTTTTAGAAAAAATAAGAAAAAAAAATGACTTATTCAATTTTTTTATTAATTTAAAAAATATTCTAAAGAATCTATTTGATAAGAAACTTGAAATGAAAGATTATATTACTTTTTTTTTAGAAAACGTTTTTTCTAACAGAAGCAAGAAAGGAGTCTTGAGAATTGGGTTTGATTCTAAATTCTAAGCATTAGTAGCTTTGTTTGTTCTAAAAAATGTTTAAATATTTTTGTCTCGGATTCAAGGAAAGATTCTAGTAGTGAAAAGGAATCAATAATTTTAGAAATGAATAAAGGATCATATATGATATTTACATATTTTGCTTTCATTTAACTAGTTATAAAGAACTTTAAAAAATTAAGAATCTGCAATATGATCCTTTTATACTAACTTAAAAATGATCTAACTAAATAATTTAACAATTCTGTAATAGTATATTTCTTGATATAATATAAAAGTATGCGTTAAAATTACCAACTCAACCTACTTCAACCACAATTAAACCAGCGAGCTCTCAATCAAGCCCCTTACCAGTCCATTGTTTGGTCTGATTTAAAACAAATCATTAACATTAACCATACAGTTGGACTCCACGATGTTCAAGACATATTATGAAAGCAAACCCTCTGGCTCAAACAATTAAAAAGCAGGTTGCCATCGTTTGGACATCTTAACATGCTACTAATCATGCACAGAAACGATCTGATAAATACTGACCCATAGGCTATTACTAGAAATAAGAGACAGATGCCATAATAATAATAATAAATAAAATTATTGACACAATATAACTATCCTTCATTCACATTTATATACAAATAATCCACAAAAACTAAGCAACTTACGCTATGTCACCAGCCGTGGATGGTGAGCCATACTCATCAAAGAGGCGCATGAGATCTCCAAATTGCCCATGTAAATCACCAAATATTTTAATTGGAGCCCTAAGCTGTATGACGCTTGGTTCACTTGAAAATATTCGTTCTGCACTATCACAAAGATCCGCAATTTCATTGCAGTCCAAGAAAAACTGTCGCCGAACCGGAGGTTTCCAACCACGTGGCTTTAAGAGGTGAGCTACAACCTAAAAAAGAAGGTCCAGAAGCTTGATAAGAAACAGGCAGATATAACTTGAAGCCAACAAGCTGGGTGATTAAACATAATATTTACAAAGTAACCCATGAAGAGACGTACAAGGAAATCAAGCTTCAACACCACAGATTTAAAATATTGCAATGCAGGAAAATGATGTGAATGTAATGGTGTATTTATTAGTGAATGCCAACAAAAGGAAGGTTAACGAACAAGACTAAACGAATACCTGACCCTACTCATGACTACCAGATTTTATTGGTCAGGTTGTTAATTTTTAGTTGTTCATGTTATTTTAAATCGATCACATATAAAGATATAGTGCACCGATCCACTACTATTGCTTAACTAATAAACACAAATACTATTTATTCTTAAAGAATTTAATTTTAATCTTCTAGTAGTGCAAAAATTCTTCACTGTCATCCAATCATTTATTCTCAGTTTTAACGTCATTAAAGAGTTTGACCATTATAACCACCATTAGCTCAAACGCTTCCAACAGTGTGGCAACCTATTATTGATACCATTAAAAATATATGGAAGATTAAAGATTTTTTTCTAATACTATTAGTATGAATACTGTAATCAATTATAACTAATAAAGAGACACGTACCTTCTTTGGTACACTATTGATAGACATCTGCCGATCTAATAACTTCCTAGCAGCTGTTGCACTTTCAGGAGTCCCATAACTGACTCGCCTGCCTTCATTCTCAAACTGATCAATTGAAAGCTGTCTAACCATGCCACCTAATGCACCACCAGTCTCTGCAGCAACAACCACCTGCAGAAAATTCCAGGAAATGGAAATTGGGCTTCAACATCCATGAAATTTGAGACAACAAAATTTTCCCAAGGAGATAAAAAATGTATTACTCACAGCTCTGTGATGCAGCCTCACTCCACCAGGAGGAATGCTATTTGACGCAGAAGAATCAGGCTTAATCAAGGAATATATTTGTTTCCCACTAGGTGTTGCCTCAGCCCCACGATCTCGGTCAGGCAATTCAACTTCCCCATTTACTTGCCGTGCTTTGGCAGCAGCCAGTGTGGCACTAATAGCTTCAGCTTCTGCGGCTGATGCTTCAACTAGATATTCAACTCCTTTGCTTGTTCGCCTGTTAAAAATTCTTCACATGAATGACAGCCAAAATAACAATTCAATACGTTCAGATGATAAAAACAGACATACCTAGATCCTGGGAGTAAGGCATTTTCAGTGCTGATATCAGTATGTATGTCCCCATTTACAGGGGGTGCAACTGGATTTCCCAAAACAACAGCACCATCCGGAGTTGCTTCAATCATGGTTTGCCTTGTCCTATCATCAACAAATCCACCATATCGTCCAGGTAGTCGTCCAGCTTGTACATTAGATGCAGCTGCAGCTGCTGCATGTGAAGCAGCAGCTGTTGTTTCAGCAGCAGCAAGATCTTCAGCAACAAGTAGATCGTCCAGCAAGACCCCTACAGCATGAAGAATACAACATGGTCACTCACATACATCAAGCAAAAATATCAGAACTCACCACAACATACAATACCAAACTGAGGTTGATAACAAGCTTTTCAGCTTCCAAGAAAAAAAAAGTCACTGGTCATGCTCAATAACAGTTCAAATTTGAAATTATATTGTTATCCTAGATCCATAAAAAAGAAAAAATAAATGAATTTTATATCCTCTAATGAATTTTACAACTGTTAATAGGAATTATCTCTCATAATGTTCACGCATGCCTAGTGTGGGAAGAGAGAAAAGTTAAACCGAAACCATATGTTTTTGACACAACACTCGTGCATTATTTATATTCAGAAAAAATAATCAATACAATAAATAGAGGAGATTTTATATCCTATAATAATAAAGATATAGAACGGGAAAAAAATAAAAATGTTCCTAATCATACATATATAATTTAGATTTTCCTGATTATATAGGATAAGCACCTTATTTTTATTTCTACAATTATAGCAACTATCAATACCCCAATGTTTCTCTCAACAGTCTAGATGTGCTCTTCTCAACTCAAAGTCTTCCTCAAAAACAGCTAGCTAAACATGCAGTTGAGCAATATTAAGATTAAGATTTTCGAAAGTCATGTAAGAAGACCAGAGAACAATCACTGATAGGTATTAGAATTAACTGACTGCTCTTGTCAGTTAAAACTAACACTTGAGATTGAAACTATAAAATAATTCTAGAAGGCTTGATTGATCCCTCTCATAATCTTTTATTTATAAAAATAAATTGATAAAAGAGTACTTGATAATTAGGGTAACATTAAACACAATATAATCATGATAGGGTAACCTAGACACAATATAATCATGATAAATAGGGTAACCTAGACACAAAATAATAATGATAAATAGGGTAACCCTAGACATGGTAACTCTGACTTCGAATAAGATGTACATATGCTTCAGACCATCAAGAGAGAATGTCTATAAACCAAATTGGACTCACAAACCAGCGTAACCAAAGAGACTCTTCATAAGCTTATGGAGAATAATATTGGACAACCACAAAACTTCATCTAGCACCATGAACCTTCAAGTAGGATGACTTTGACAAAGTTGATTTCCATCAAAAGTGAATGATGAGTGGTAGACAACGACAAACTGCAGAGACTGGATTTCCATCAAGTAAGGATGGGACCTGCATGGCTAAAAGCGACAAAAATGCAGAGACTGTTATTTCTGACTAGTTGGGGCCTACAGTGGCTGAAAGCGACAAAAAATGCAGGGACTGCTATCTCTGACTAGTTGGGGCCTGCAGTGGCGGAAAGCGACAAAACTGCAGGGACTGCCATCTCTGACTAATTGGGGCCTGCAATGACGGAAAACAGGACTGTCATCTCTGACTAGTTGGGGCCTCTGACTAGTGTTTGACTAGTGGGTGGAAACATACTCCCCTCACTACAGGGACTAAATTGCCATTACTGATTGATGGGGCCTGCAGGGACTAAATTGTATTGATGGAGCCTGCAAGGACTAAATTGCCATCAAATAAGGATGGAGCCTGCAGTGGACAAAATCATACTGCAGGGACTAAACTGCCATCAAGTAAGGATGGGGCCTGTAGTGGCTAAAAGCGACAAACTATAGGGATTAAAGTGGCCATCAGTGAACTGCAGGGACTAAACTGCCATCAAGTAAGGATGGGGCCTGTAGTGGCTAAAAGCGACAAACTATAGGGATTAAAGTGGCCATCAGTGACTGATGAGGCCTGTAGTGGCTGAAACATACTCCCCCTTACGACAAACGACGAAAATGATGACGCGCCAATGACAAATCATGAAGGTGGAAGATCATAATGGTCTCTATAATTCATCAAAGCATCCAAAAACAAATCTGACAAGGGACTGGTGAAATTGTTTGACTAAGATTCTTAATCTTGCCATAAATAGACTCCCCCTCATGTCATGAGCAACGTTCAACCCATGACTTTAGTGTTGAAATTCCTTGGTCTTAACTAGTTGATAACACTGACTCTCCTTAGAGACTTTTAAATAAATAACATAAGTCATCAAGAACATCACAACTGCTACAATATGCAAAGCTAAACAAATATTATGAAGGGAGGCTAATGAACAATGCTGAAACAGAGGTAAAATGTTGAAACAGAGAGTTTTTTCTTTTTTTTTTATTTGATCGAGCGAGACGAACGGCAGTGGCACGTGTGATTCCGACACCAGGAAGGTGGCATATGGCAAACACGCGCCGGAAGCTTATCGGAGAGAAATTGTGCATGACATCGCGTGTGGATGAGAATGAGGCAACGACTAGGGATGGGTCGCGCTCCTCGAGGCGCACAAAACCCCTAACTTTACCAGAGAAAATATGACGACGGCAGAGGCGGACGGATGTGGCGCACGTGACAGTGCCTGGATGAGAACTAACCCTCTCGCTCAAGGAGGGGATCCAGATCCACTAGTCGTCAGACTAAACTGTGGCAGCAAATGGCAACATACGACAGTAGACGGTAGACGATGGTTGGCAGTGGACAGAGGCGAACAGTGGGCGGCAACGGACGTTGGGAAACAACACACAGTGGCAGACAGTGGCGAACGACATCAGGAACCGTGGTTGATGGTGACAAACTTTTGTGGACAGCTCCTCATGGTGGCAAAACAGTGTTAGATGGACAACGGCAAATGGCACCAGACAACGACAAACGGCGCCAGACAGTGGCAAACAACGTCGGACAGAGACAAACAAGCAGTTGCGGACAACAACTAAGATTTGAAGACTAGACACAAATCAAAATGAGACTGGTCATTGAGATATTTTGGAAAAAATGAAATTTTTAAGGCCGTCGGTGGCGGCAGCCACGGGCCACCGGCGGCAACAAAGACAGAGTAGGAAGAGACTTAAACAACCTGATCTGATACCAACTTGAGATTGAAACTATAAAATAATTCTAGAAGGCTTGATTGATCCCTCTCATAATCTTCTATTTATAAAAATAAATTGATACAAGAGTACATAATAATTAAGATAACCTTAGACACAATATAATCATGATAGGGTAACCTAGACACAATATAATCATGATAAATAGGGTAACCTAGACACAAAATAATAATGATAAATAGGGTAACCCTAGACATAATATAATCATGATAAATAGAATAAATATTCTAACACTAACATAAGAGAGTCTAACAGAAAATCAGTGCAACCGAAAAGAGAAAGAAATATCTTCAACAGAATTATTCTGACAAAATAGTAAAAAGCTAAGAAATATTCATCGATCCGAAAAATTGAAGCTCTGATAATGGAAAATACAGTTTTCATGATAAGGACCGTTCCCTACTTTTACACTATAATTTGATCATTCTCTAGTTAATATAAGATATCCAACATATTCTTTCACACTATGCATCAAACATCTCAAGCATAAGACTAAATATTTGTGGTGAGTAATTCAATAGTAGATGACAAAATAGTCGATAGCAAGTGGGACAAAATAAAAAGATGAGAATTGCTCCGATTAATATGCTACTATTTGGCCACATATATGGTTGAAGTGGGATATTTTGTAAATATCTAGTCTCATGCTTGAGAATCTAACATGGCTTGGTATGGTCAAAATATAACATATAAGTGAGTGTAAACCTTACCTTAAAAACCATTTGCGTAAAGTTGAGTTCAATCAGATCTCATTTCACAAATTATAATGAAAGAGGTTATCCTGGCTATTTTGTTGGACCGACCATCCAATAAACTATTGGGCCATAATTAGACCACTCATATTTATGCTCACATTGAAGATGTCCAATCCTCAACTTGAAATAGTATATTGAAGATCCTGCGTTAACTAGTAATATGACTAAAATGTAATATATAAATGGAGCGTAAATCTCATCTTATAAATTAATTTTGAGGTTAAATTAAGCCTGAATCCATATTCTAAGATATGCTAAGATGATCATGTGATTTGAGCTATTTCATAAGTTTCTACCTTCCACCTTATCTCCTAACACCATTTAAGAATTCATATTCTAGTAAGCAATACTAACATTTAATACCATTTGCTTCAAAGTCCAAACAAAAATATAAAAAAATAATAATAATAATAAATTCAACTGAATATTAAGCAAAATAAAATGTGTGAATTAGATACATTAAAGTAACTAAATTAACATCACAAAGCAGTCTGACCTTATCAACAACATTGATATTGATAAAGGTGTTGAACAATAGGAAAAAAAAGAGATTGAACTGAAACTGTGTTTTTCTAATAAAACGGAATGAATACAATAAATATAGGAGATTTGATATTGATAAAGGTGTTGAACAATAGGAAAAAAAGAGATTGAGCTGAAACTGTGTTTTTCTAATAAAAAGGAACTGATACAATAAATAAAGTATATTTGATATCCTCAAATAATAAAGATATGATCCTTGTTTCTTTAAGTATAACACTCCTCAAGTTGGAGCATGAGTCATATGTGTCCAGCTTGCAGCAAATATAATCATTTTTTTATCCTCTTAGAGACTTCGTGAATGCAACCAACAATTTACTAGAATTGACAAATCTAGTGGTGATATCTGGAGACTCCAGTTTCTTCTTTTATGAGTGACAATCCCCTTTATATGCTTGGCCCTCCTACTAAAGACAGCATACGAGACAATGTGTAATATTGTCTAGTTGTTACATATAAGATGCATTAAGAAATTTTATTCAAGTCTAAGCTCTTTGAGGAGTTGTTTTAGCCATATGAGCTCACAAATGACTCATGTTATTTCTTTGTATTCTTGTTCTGTACTTGATCTTGCCACAAAAATTTGTTCTTATTGTTCTACAATATTAAATCACTTCAACAAGAATACAATACCCTAAAGAGGAGGGTCAATCACTTGGCTCCCTGCCTAGTCGACATCAAAATATCCAACGATTTGATTGTTTCCCTTATCTTTGTAAATGAGGCTTTTAACAAGAGCATTCTTATCATACTTTAGTATTTGTATGGTTGTGAACTTGACCAGAAAAGTTTAAAAATTGACTTACTATGGTCACTACAGAGATCATCTCAGGTTTAGTCACAGTTAGGAATTTAGTTTACCAATTAACATAATGTATACCCCAGAATCAAAATACAGCACTACTCGGTCAAGTACAAGTTTGACACTCAGTCATTCATGTGTCCACAGACTATACATCTCTATTTCTCCTAGAATGTCAAGAGCATATTTTCTCTAACATATGACTATCCTTGGATTGTGCAACTTCTATACCAAGAAAATGCCTTATGTGTCCAAGATCTTTTGTCTAGAACTTTTGAACAATATACTGTTTTAGTTGTACGATACCCTCCTTATCAATATACTTTTGAACAATAGTAGTTGGTGCGATAGATCCAACAACAAACTTTGCTAGAATAGGCCTAAAACCATGTTAAACTATAGGAAAGAGAGAGACATTGAGTTGTATGTGTTTTTAAAACAACACTTGCTTTATTTATAATCAATACAATAATTAGAGGAGATTTTATATCCCCTAATAATAAAGATATGATACGGTAATACATAAAAACTTTCCTAATAATACACATATATAATCTAGATATTCTTTATTACATAAAATTTACTCCTTATTTTTATAATTATAACAAAAACAGTCATGCATGTTCAAGCAAATAGGAAATTAATTCAATTTAGATGAACCGATTTAACTTAAATTTAAGACTTACCCCCACGCAAACCACCATAGATAAAAATCAGGTCACCGATAGCTGCGGCAGCATGCCTACAACGCCGTGTCAACTCAACTGATGCATCTCCACCAGCAGCATCAGCACTGTATCTACCTGTTCTTGGACTGGTAACAACAGATTTTGTATCACACCAAACACCAGCAGCGGTGTCCAACACTACAAAAGGCAAAAAAAAAACAATAGAAATACTTATAAATGCCACATTAATTGGCATAACAATAAATCATGCTTTCACATACAAAAGAAATTACCATCGGAAAAAAATAACTAAAGGCTACAGCAGCATCTAGGCACGAGCAAGCTACCCTACAAACAGTAGCTAAAACAGTAATGAAACTTCAAAAGCATTTGGTATCGCTTATAACAAGATCATCCCAATTTCCACAAGATTCTCTTTCTCAATTTGTGCAAAGTAAATTCATCCTTCAGTCAAAAATGAAAAAATATGTACACAAGAACATAGGAAGATATAAGGTTATAAAGGCTACTTTATAAAAGATATAAGTTCTCTAAAGTGAGGGATACACAGATAAAGTACAAGTCATAACAGTTGATCCAAAATTAAAAAGGCATAGATTTTAACAACTTCATAGTTTGTTATGCCATAGGATGTATGTTAGTACAATATAAGCCACTAACTTTTCAATCACCAGTTGTACCTCTGCTCTTTATCCAAGATTAAGCATCACAACTAAGAACCAAGTACCTGCAACACTTGATGAATCTTCAACCATCTGTCCTCCCCCAAGAGCCCCACCAAACACATGAAGCCTTGCATTAACAAATACCTGGAATCGTTAAACAAGTAAATCGAAATCCTTAGAATATATGACCAACTAAGAAATAAATATAAAAAATAAAAGAAACTAAGTCATACTGCTGCATGTTGATATCTTGGAGATGGTGAGACACCAGGAGCAATGGCCCATTCCCAACGACCATCTCTATGCTTAGCAAGTCCATATGCACTTGCCAATGGCTGTAATATAAGATTTAGGGGAAGGGCAAGAATGAAAGAACATGTGGTCAGGTTAGAAACAAGAAATTCGTATGAGCCACGTGAAAATGCTTAACAAAGACAGAATTACATGAATCCACCAATAAGTGTTTGTTGATGACAAAACAAAAAACATAAATTGATAATAGCTATCAGTAGAAACGAGGTCAATCATAAAATAACCACGAGTGTTGACTATTTTCCCGCAGGTAATAGCCTGCCTGAAAAATTTAAAGATTCTGTATAGTTGTCAGATTTTTCAACAGATTATTGTGATAGGTTTGGCCTTGTGTATAAAAGGAGGAATAACTGAATGTGACAGTCATAACCTCCTGTAGATGTTTTCCATGTACCTGACTATTATAAATAGTCAAGGTTTAGTTTTAGGGAGGTTAGCTTGCTGTTTTCTAAAGGGGAAAGGAGTGGTGGGAGGGTAAGGTCCTCTCAAAGGAACCTCAATTGTTGTACACTGTTACTGTTTTCTACCACATTCGAAGAGACAGTCTTGTTCTGTAAGTTCTGTTGGCCCTATCATTCTAGAGTCTGTCTTCAATATTTCTGTAAGTTCTGTTGGCCCTATCATATTGCCAAAAGTATTATCTAGCTTCATTTATTGGAACTCAAATATCAATAAGAAAATATTCAACCATTTATGGTAGGATACTAAGAGTGTATGAGAGAAGAAAGACAAGGGGGGTTAGGCCGAACGGTAGGATACATACTCTACAGAATTAATAAAATTCGTACACATACATACTTTCATTTTTGTTGTTATAGTATTTGAGTGAGGAGAGAGCATCGATTTAGGTTTCTCGCATAAAGAAACCTAACAATTTATCACCGGATTCTATATCAAGCCTGTATATGGGTGATGAGGCCTAGAGAATGAGTGAGTTTCCTCAACCTCTAGCCCACGAAGGTACCAAGACATGGTGGGGAAAAGTATAAGTGAGAAAGAAGAATCCAAGGGCTGAGGTGGCATGTAGTTAGAGGAGAGAGAAATCAGGAGGGGAATGGAGAGATTCTATTGGTATTAGTTTTGACTGAACGTCGGGGAGGACTGGCATTTTGGTTGTGAGAGGAGAGGAACCGTTTGTGTTGCTCTAGAGAGGAGCGAAGCTCTGGGTGGGATTTATTATCCTTCTATTTCATGTTTTGTTGACAGAATAATACTTACATCAGTGTTCCTTTCATTCCTTTCTTTTTCTTCTAAGCTTTTAAGGTGTGGGTCTGTATCAGTGGGTAAGTCAGATTTTAAAATTAAATGAGTGGGTGCCAAGACTCAATTCAACAATGTGCTCTGGATGGATGTTAAAACAGTGGGCAAAATGAACAGAGATTATGCTTAGTCAAGGGAGTGGGATCTACGAAATGATCATATATTGCTACTAGCTGGATTTTGTACCGCACTTTGACCAAATGAAGAGCTAATGGGGTCATGGATTTTTTTCCTTCAAAGTAATAACTCTACAAGGAAGCAAATTATTTTACTTATCAAGAAAGAGTAAATACAGTTTACAACAGAATGGATGGAGATGTCATTCCAGTGATTACCTCTACTCACACTAATCCATGGATGCTTATCTCAGGAACATTTCTTTCAGAGAACTGGTCACTCTTAAAATCAACCTGACTTCGCCCAAATTAAGTTTTCTGATGATGCCTGGGTGGAAACTATACGTGTGCTTGACCATATAACTTTTCTAATTCTGATAATAGGACACAAAATAAAATCCTAGCCATGCTGCTCCTTTTATTGAGATTTTAGGAAGAGGAAAAAACCTTCAGTATTAGAGGCAAGTTAGACCAAGTATTCATAATTTTTTTTTTTAATTCACTTGAATCTACTTGCTTCTGTGCATATTCAGGCACAAGGGTTTGAACTCACTTCTCGATTATTCTTCATTTTATATTCCTGTGGCTTCTTAGTTACCTGAATGTCAAAGGTTTTTCCCAGACAAAACTAGCTGGAAGTTCAAAGTTCCCTCAATAGTAAATTGAGGTTCCTTTGCTCAAACAGCAGTTCAACAGGATTAAGATATTATTTTCCACTGAATTGCAAGCCTCACATTGCTCTCATTCTTGATCTACTTCACACTCAAGCCAAGCACAAAAACAGAAGATCACTTATTTATGAAGAATTGAAAGGCAGTCACGATTCTTTGGATCAATCCAATTTGCAAAAGAAATATACTGTCCTGTAATTTGCTACATTCCTCCTAGTATCTCTGTTTTGTTTTTGCCTTTTTTTTTCAACTCTTGAACATACCTTATCTTTGCCTCTGTTTACTCCTCCATCAGAATGTTCCTTATATGGCAACCAGGTAGAGACAGACCTAATTATTATGGTGAGTTAACATCTTAATCTACCATGGTAGCTTAAGAAAAGTGGATGGGCCACTGTGCAGCTAAACCACAAAGGCATAACGGGAAATAAAAGTGATACTAATGACAGACTATGGCAAATTCATACCAGGAAATTCCTACAGAATTTAATTCAATAGAATGACAAAGTGAATGTCTGAATAGATAACTCACAGCACTATTGGCATCCCTCCCTCCACAAAGCAGAAGAAGCCCATCAGATCGTGCACTGGCAGTTGCATACCTAATAAAAAGTAAATGACAAAACAGTAACTCAATCCCAAATCATAAAAAATTCAAGTATACAAGATAATAAAGAAAAGGAAAGTTTTAGTTGTGGTAACAACAATCAAGATCCTTATAGTACACTCCTGAGCTCAATAAAAACAGTATTAGCTAAGCAAGACTTTAGCAAAAAGGGTCATGAATCATGATTGATTAAATAACAACAGGAGAAAGCTCCCCTAAAGTAAGTTTGCCACCAAAGTGAACAACTAAGGGTACATTCAACCTTACATCATATATTGAGTTAAGATTACAATGTAATTTATTAAATTTCTAAGAAAGTAGAACTAGACCTAACTCAACCCTACAAAACTATCTTGTAAGATAAGGTTTGCACCCACTTATATATTATAATATAGTCATATGTTTAGTTCCCGTGAGATCTCCAATACACCCTACAATATGTTTAGAGCATGTGACTAAATACTTGTGGTGATTTGACAGTGGTCCAATAGCAAGAAGCACAATAGAAAGTGGAGTAAAGCCTAACTCCACCCTATAAAAATAACTTGCAAAGTAAGATTTGTATCTATTTATAAACTATAATTTGGCTATATCTCTAATTGATATAGGATCTCCAACAAAATTAAGGGAGGTTATCTTTATTTGCTAACCTCAACAAATACAAACTTGCTTCCGAGTTGCCTTTTCCATTAAACAATAATGTAGCATTTAATTCACTCTTCATTAAGAATATTCCACAACCTAATTATCATCATACATAAAAGCAACCCCAATATAAAGGCAATCCAACTCTAATATCAAAACGTTCTCAAGCTGTAGGAAGAATAAAGCAGTGATCAACAAATATACCAGCCCAAATATACAATGCAATAGTAAACTAGATAATAGCATGCTTAACATGGCAGCACTACTGAAAATTACAGAAAAATCTGTTTTCACCAATTTTGTCCTGGAGGGGGAAGAGGGGGATAGAAAAAACAAAAGAACATTAGGAACAAACCCAAGGCATAGAAATAGTGAAAAAATGGGACAAATAATATGATATGAAGGGAAGCAAACTTAAAAATAAATTTAACCAAAAGCATGTCAGTCTAACAAACCAACACATCCACATCTTCACACGCATGTCAATCTAACAAACCAACATGAAGGATTCAAATTTATTCAACTCAATTACAGTCACCTCTATGTTGACCATCAGAACCTAGTTAAGACATCAAAGGCTACAGAACAAGAAAAACCTGCCCTAAGTGACCCTCAGAACCTAGTCCATGACATCAATGGATTTTGAAACGAGACATGCATAATATTCAATGTGGTTAATTGAAATGTGTGCGTAGTGAAGTCAAGATATTACTAAGGAAGGGTAAGACACATTACATGCATGGAGGTGGACCCTCTCCTTCTGGCTCCAACTTGCGCCATTCATAAGGCTTGGCAGCTGTGTCCAAAGCCCATACATCAGCCAAAGGTCTCTTTCCTGGAAAGCAGGGAACAAATGAGTTAACATCAGTAAATTTGCATTCAGAGGAAACATCCAGTACGAACAATGTAAAAAGGAGCATTCCAGTAGTTACCATCATTGCCTCCAATTACCATGAGATACCTCTGCCCCACCAAAGCCATAACATGTCCATAGCGTGGTCCTGGTCCAGGGCCAGGAACACCAACTCTAAATGCAATTCAGAACAAACTAAATCAGATAAACATCATTAAGGAGGAAAAGAAAACGTAGTTTATTATTCTATCTAACCTATGCCATCGTGGTCGTTGCTGAGTGAGATCAAGAACATGAAGATCCTCAGCAAACAAACCAGCAGGACCGATGCCACCCTGTTTTATGGTGTGCAAATACTCCAGTGAGAATGGCAGTACTCATTTAGGGAAACAAATTAAACAATATTCAGATAACCTAAGAGATAGACTCTCAACAATACCTGAATAACAACCATAGTTCCCACAGCAGTTGCCACATGTGCAGCCCTAGGCGTTGGCGGTTCACCAATGGGAGTTATCCTGCATCAAATTTCCTTATAAGCACTGAAGCAAAGTATACAAGCATTACTTAAGAAATAAAAGAGGCTGAAAAGAAGAACTTAGTACTGAGCTTACCTAGACCATTTATTAGTTATGACATCATAACAGTGGACATCAGCAGTGGCACCAGATAAACCTGCATGGCAAATGAAATGCACCAGTCATGACAAATTTCAACCATAAACACCAACCAATCCAATCCAATCCAATCAATATCAATGCTTATACAAAGGGTGGGGCGAGGAATGCACAACATGTAGACAAAAATCATTGTTTGTCTTGAAACATCCCTAACACAATGAACAGATTATGCAAATTCCATTAAATTAGGAACGGCCTAATCAAGTTTTAACACCAGTCTTTAGCTTCTGACATTGGCTTGCACCAGAAATAATGAATGATAGCTGGAACTTCAAGAACTGCACCAATTGTATGGAGCTTCAAATGATGTACAAAAGTATAACCGTTAAATTATGATATATAGCAAGGCCTGTCAACTACGTAGAAATGGGTGGCATTGCTTGCCCAAAACAATATCACTTGGGCCCAGATGAGAAACAAAACATTCTTTATCAGCCTTATTTTTTTTTCCTTGATCAGTAGTGATATATAAAGTAACCCACCAGAAACAACAACAGTCAACCATCAATCTTGTTGAACCATTTCTGTCCTATAATTTATGATAATTTACAATCAATACTACTTAATACTGCAATTCACGAGAAAAAAACATATTCGGGTATTCAGGAAATAAAGAGCCAAATATGCAAACAACCATCTCTTGACAGATATGATAAGTACCTTTTTCGAATCCAAAGTTTTTCAGGAATAAAATGACTGTTTCCATTATACATCACAATATCTCAAACAAAAAACTTACCAGTTACAGCAGCAAGAAAAGCAATAGGAAGAAAGGAATTAAAAAAGTTAAGACAAAGGGAGCCTAGATCTTCAAGTAACTCGGAAATTATGTGACACGGATACAAGAATACAGAAATTTAGTAAAAATACAATATATAATTTGAGTGCTAGATATGTTGACATGAATTATATACAAAAAAATAAAACGACAAACCCATGCAAATGCATAGTGTTTGTAAAGAGATATTGATATTTTGCCGTTAATTCAAGACTTTATCATGGATGATGATCAAAATTTGGAACCAAAAAAGTATCTTCCCTTTACATATTTTTCCATAACCTGTGTTAGAATGTGACAAAATGTATCATTTGTACTATTTAAAAGAATTCTGGCTACATATAATTGCCAATAGCTTTATGGATATTGAGGAAAAGATACAATCATATATAATTTTATTTGTACTCAAAGTAGCAGAAACACATCCAAACATCAGTCAATTAAATTAAAAAATAAATGAAAATAAAAGTTGAAGAATACTCCTTAAATACTTTATATAGGATATTGGTATCAGATATCAGATATGTGGATTGCACCAATAAGTTACCAGTTTTTTAAGAATCTGAGCTTCATAGCTTCAGACAAAGACAATATTCCATAATCCACAGCAAAGAAATGGGGATTGGTCTAATTGAACAATTGGTTAAGATGTAATTGATAATGAAATAAAATTCTGGCTCATAAGTAAGCATAGAAGTACGGATGGAGTAAACATGTATTGGATTGGAATGGATGAGACACATTATATTCAGAAATTAAAGACCAGCTAATGTGATGAAATGTTTCCCAATACTGTTTTTTCCATCCATTTCGTGCCCCACTAAAAAGGGGGCAGAAAGCCATGCAAATGGAAACGTTTTAAAATTAACTATAAACTTCCAATTTAACCCACAGAACACAAAAAAGGAAACAAATAATTAAACGCAATATCTGTAAAAATTTCCATAGATTTCAATTCATTTATTGCACTGTAGTGTGCCCAAGATGAATGAAGTATCCAAAACCAGGTTAATGAGAACCATGGTCTCCATGACCAGCATTTAGTTCATAAGGATAACGACGGGAAGGAAAAAAACCTCTCGCATAGCACTTACATTTCCATAACCTTAACCAACAAAACAATCGAAGCCATCGTGTATAAACATCTATAATAACTTGCCAAATAGATACATGGCCGCATGCAAAGCGCGAAGCATAAATTTCAAGATTCTGATCAGACTAACAAACCAAAAGTTAAAATACTCGGCAGCTGCATCTACGTTATGTTATTGCCTTCACGACGAAAAGGAAAATAAAATACATACGTATGCCAGCATTTCCAGCGGATGAAGGAGTCCCTGAGGCCGCAGAATTCCCTTCAAGCTCAGTGGCACCGCCGAACAAAATCAGCCTCGGACCAATGTACCCCGGCGTCCCCTCCTCTCCGACCGCCGCCACCGCCGTCAAAGTGTGACCGCACCGCGGTCCCGGCCCATCCTCCTTCTTCTCCAAAATAGCATTCACCACTGAGTAAGTCGGCGCGAGTCTCGGACCAACCACCGGACTATGCTGCACCTGACCCCCCGTCACCGGCGAAGACGGCTGCTGTTGCGACGGCGACTGAGCCTGAGATCCACCTGCCGTCGACAAAGGCGGCGGCGACGGAGGAGGCGGTGACTCTTTTAACTGGTCTCTCTCAGCATGGTTCTGCACCGCCGAATCGTGATCGGCCTCCGGCAACATCGAGGAATCAACGTCCATTTCTTAACCCTAAGATTCGAGCAATTGCTCTAAGATCGGAGCTAGAATTCCCGCGAAACCGCGTCCTGAGCCAACATTTCGATTCGGTTCAAAAAATTGCTATTAAAAACCCTAAGACAGATCCTCCGCTCCTCCAATTCAAATTAAGATTTTCACGCACGCAAATTTTCCAAAAATAGAGGAAAATTCAATTAGGTTATTTCGTCTCTCTTTCTCTCTCTGTGTTTTCGCTCTCTGTCTGTGCGAAAAACAAAGAAATGAAAGAAGCGGTGGTGAACGAAACAAAACGGGACGGAGGAGCAATCTGAATTCTCACACACAATTCGCAACCCAAAGCAGAAAAATAAATTAATAAAAAATTAGAAGAAAAAAAATTCTTTAACTGAGGCAAAAGGATCGTGTCTTTCTCTCTCTACTTTTATTTTTCTACCTTTCTAATCTTTTTTTAAAAAAGGTAATTATATATTATATTATACTATATATATTATTTTGAAGGGCATGTATTTATTGATACCGAATTATTCGGTATTTGGTTGGTTGACAAGGTTGATTGTGTCGAGGAACGGAGAGTGAAGTTGGTGACCGGTAGGGGCGGTCGTACGGACGAATTCACAGGCGGCGACACAGCGGAGAACGGAAGAGTTACCGGGACAACCGGCGATTGGTTTAACTCTACAAAAACAAACCAGCTAGTTAAGGTAACATCATTCTCTTTCTTTTTCGCATTACCGTGCCAATAAACATGGAAGGTGACACCACGCGCTGTCTTTACAAAAAATTCTCCTTTTTATGATCAAAAAGCGGAAATTTTTTATTTAAAAAATAATTTAGAAAAAATTAAATATAATTATCTTATAAGCTATGGTTGAATAATCATCAATGAATAAAGTAGCATAAATTCATGTTTGAAAATTATTTCAAACAATAGTTTCTTATTTTATCACTTATATTTAAGAAATCTTTTTATGCTCCTAAACTAATATTTTATAATAACACGTAGTGAATAAGTTGACTTCTTTTAATTGCAATATTTTTTTGTCTCAACAATATATGAGCATTGACTTTTGTTTTTTTTTTTCAGCTGAAACTATTTACTGTCAAAAAGTCAAAGTGAGTGAAATGATGGTGAAAATTTTGATTGTAAACTATTTACTAAAATAAAATAAAAGAAAGCAATGACATTTGAACTCTCTTTTTCTTCGTATGAAACAAAAATAAAAACACTTATCCCTTCACTGTAGTTTCTGTTTTCAGTGATAGTTATGTAAACATGAATTTAAAAGTTGTTTTTTTAATAAATAAAAAAAGGGTGAAAGTGTTGTGGTATGAGTATATTTTGGCAAAAGGAATGTTGAGAAGGAAAGTTTGTAGAGTGGAAAGGAAACCTATTCATAAAGACATTAATGGTGTTGAGTGGCATGTGTTGTATTATGTTTAGGTGAGTTATGAAAACATGAGGGTACACATTCTTTCTGGTTATGGAAAAAAAGGCACTTTATTAAATACTACATTACAATGTCACATTTCATGACTGCATTCCTTTTGCTTAGCTCATTTCCCATGTCATGCCAATTATTGACAACTAAGGATAGGACCTCCATGTCTTCCTACAAAGGTTTCATTTATGCTTTTTTTTATTTGAGATTTATCTTTTAATTTTTATTTTTAAATATGGTTTATGCATTAAGAATTTGATTTTAATATTAATTTAATTTTATAAAACTATCTTGTATATTAACGAGTGATCCGATATTTTGATAACAATATATCTAATAAATACTAAATATTTTGATAAAAGATGACATAATAAATCAATCAAATAAAAAATCTCATTAAAATAAGTTTTAACTCATGATTTTGAATATTAAAAAATAAATTTTAAATTTAATTTAAATTATAGAACTAATTTATAAAATGAGTTTTCCATCTAGTTATATATTTTAAATTGATTTTATAATTAATTAATAATTTGTCCACAAACCAAGAATCAGATTTCAATTTTACACAAGATTTGTTCATTAACCAGGTTTATTCTTGTACTTGTTAGTTAATTATTTGAGGTTTGAAGTATGGTGGGGAATACATGTTTGGCTCACTGTGGAAGAAGGTTAACTTCTATTATTTCATGAGTTCATCATTTTCGTTGTTTTCATGCGAGGTGGAATCTCGTAGACAATCTCACATGGACCAAAATGCATGCCAGATCAGTATGTATCCGCTTCTGATTCATTTAACTTTTTTTAAGAGATTTTATCTTAATCAATCACTGGTTTTTAATACTGTACATAATTTTGTTTCCATATTCATGTAACTTAGAAGAAAAATCATTTATATAATGATATGTAATGATAAAATATAGCGTATAGTGAGTTTATTACTTTTTATGATAGTTATCTTGTAAATCATAGTACAATTTTTTATTCCTAATTAATCAACAATGTAAATATTTTACACTAAAAAAATATTGAAAATTTATTAAACGCACTTTATTAAAACATTAAATTCGCTTAAAAGTTTGTACGAAAATAGAAAAAGTATTTTATTTATAATTTTTCCCATAAAACATTGATTAAGTTTTCATACTTCAAAGTGAACTCAAATTTGTACAACTGTATTCGCAAAAAATAAGAAAAAACATGATAATGGCTACAAAAGTTAGAAAATTATTATTTTGAATTTAAATTATGAGAGATAACGCTTATCTCTTTAAAAAGTCTTTGATGACATCAAGGAATAGTAGAGAGCTCAAAGCATTAGTTTTTTTTCTATTGAAATGAAGAACTTCAATTAATAGAATGAAAATAAATTCAAACTAGAGGAACTTAAGACTATCAATATAGGAACTGAAAATCTTACTTCTCTCCTTGGTTGCGAAGGAGTGAAGCAGAATATTTGGAGGAATTTTTATTTCTGATGGTCTACAAAACGTTAATTTAAATAAAAATGCATTCTCTCTTCTCTGGATTTATAGCTTAGACTTATTTTCCTTTCATTTAGATGCATAAGACATTAAGTCTGTCTTATCAAAGTGTGATAATGAAGAGTGAGGTCCACATAATTCTTTCTCTCATTTATGAATAGAAGCAAACCAGATATGTATGAAACATTTTCCTCTCTTCTAACCTCACGCACAGTGAAAATTGAGAAGCAAAGGCACATACATAGTGGCCGAAAAAATAGCTCAAATAAAACTAATCCATATAGATAGAAATAAAAATGCTTTGTATAATGTTTTATTGTCCTAAACATCAAGGAACCTTCAAAATCGTCTCAATTATTGGCACACAGATGCGTAGCTATCACTAGTACTAGTACAATAGAACCTAATTTTTCAGTCCTACGGCATCATTCTCAACCCATTAATAAGAACAACAATATTCACACAAACATCTTTTTCCTACAAGACGAGCTTACGTAAAATTGCTCAAATCATATTACCGGAATATCCCAAACAAACGTTATCTTTAACCTCGTATTAACAATGTAAATAAGTTTTAACACATAAGCTGTTGTACAAGAACAATATCACATGGCCTCATCAATCCTTCAGAGAACCTGTGTTAGCTGGTTTCTGAAAGAATCTTACAACCGGCGTCCCATCAGCATCATCGTTTCCTGCTCTCCAGGCACGATCTTTTTTCCTCTGCGGTTTTTTATGATGTTTATGCGATGCCTTGGACTTCTTAAGAGTCGTACTTTTTGGAGCAAGTCCATTAGCTAGGTCGAATGAACTGAGGTCATCCAATACATGCTCAAGATTTGGTGCAAGACCACTCTCGACATCTGAAGAATCTTCAATATCAGACGAATCTGATGCATGCAAGTCAATTGAGTCATGTGTGGTGGGATCTTCCAAAGCTTGTTCCTCTTCTGATGTACCTGGAGGCATTTCATAGTGAGGCAGCTTCCCATCAATGTAATCTTTCAGTATCTGACGGGTGGCCCTAGTTTCATCAGGGAGTCCACTAGAAGCAACATACCCACGGGAAGCACAGTATGCTCTTAAAAGTTCAGATGCTAGAGGGGGACGGGATTGGGACTCATATGGCTTAGGTTTAGGAAGCCTTATCTTATAAATCTGTTCGATGACATGTCTTGGGACTCTATCAGCCACAACTTGGACAGATTCCCGGTGTTCAGTCATCCTATCAATTGGCAACACTCCACAAGCAATCATCTCATATCTTGAGCTAGAGAAAGATGGAAAAACTAATCCAGGGCAATCACAGAGGGTCAGCTTATCAGAGATAATTAATGTCTGAAAGTGCTTTGTTTTCCCAGGGGTGGAGGTGACACCAGTCCGTTTTTCACCAACGAGAGCATTGATAGTTGAACTTTTCCCCACATTAGGATATCCAACAAATCCCACAACTACATTACTCGATGATGAACTACCAGCAGTATTTTCAGCAGGTGATTTAATGTTAGATGGCCCTGCACCGGAGGTGCCGGAATTCCTCCTGTTCACTATCTGTTCTGCTTCTGATTGAAGGCGGGCCAATAGCTCGTCCCTTCCGTATATCTTTGTGTCTGGGCTATTAGTTCTCCCCGTGTTATCATCATCCCATGATGAACCAAGATTTTTGCCTTCCAGGGCTGCTGTGGCAGCTTTAGCAGACCAGAAGATGAAGAGAATATCGTGAGCTCGAAAATATTCTGCCCATTTATCTCTACAAAAAATAAAAGAAATACGGACAAATAATGAGGCAAGATACAACCAAGGCCAATGATTTGATGCTGTATAAACCTCATCGTGGAATGGGACATTCAAACCTGATAGAAGCAGGCAAAAGATCTGCCTTATTAACCAGAAGCAATGTGCGTTTATGTTCATCAACCTCCCGTGCATAAGCCTGTCTCAAAGAAATAGGTGCAAAACAAATCATGCTTGGCTCATGCGATAGTGATTCTTAAAAGAAATAAATAAAGATAAGGGTTCAGAGTAGGCTATACAAACATACAATGTCTGATCAAATCTATCTCATTACTGCTTGCCATAATTTTTATGGAGATTAATTTAAGTTAATATTTTTTAGAGAATAGAAGTAGTAACTCTGAAAGGATGCTTTAACTGTTCTGAACTCATTACACAAGAATACCCAGTCAAAAATCTTCCATTATTTGCTACAAACCTAACCACCTCTAGAGTTGTCAAGTTAGCATTTAGTTATGAAGAATGAAAAGAGCATCTCACCTCAAGGTCTGGACACCGATAAAACAGAGGATCTCGGGAATCGACAACCATAACAAGCTGACAAAAAGGTATGAAAGGATCGTCAACTTTAACATTTCATGCACTTCAAAAAAAAAGGAAATATATAAAAAGCACAATATATATATTGATAGGAAGAAAAAAATGAATGTACATCTAAGGAGGAATAAGTAGACCGATATCCACTGTACCAGGTTTCCTACTAGAGCTTTTCTTTCTTTTTTTCATAGTATTAGAAAGTTGCAAAATGAGATTGTTTCGAACAATTCTCAATTTGCAGCTAATGATGCAGCTCCAACTTGTTTAGCCGTTTTCCCTTATTTTTTTTGTTTGAATAACAGGCCAAATTAAAGATAAGGCCGGTAAGAAATGGAATCAATGAAACCAGTATAGTTAAACAAGAAAATAATAACAAAGGATCACAAAGTGTTGTGGAACTCCTTCTGTATCTATTAATATACTACTAACAATTATCTTAAACAGAGCAGAGCTCCATTATTTGTTATCATACCAATATACTGTTTTCTTTCCAGCAAATGAAGTGATTAGGGAATTGAGATAGAACTCACCAACATAGAAAACAAGAACATGACACACTAGACTTATTTACTTCAACAACATAAAGTATTGCATGGATAAGAGGATGCCGTTGTTTTGCAATCATATTCATAAAAAGGAGAACCATGCTTATCTTCATTGTGTACAATCCAAGTAACTAGGTCATTATCAGTCATTCCAGCATATAACATAATCAGACTATTCATCAACCCATAAAACTTCAAAGAGGATATGAACTCACCAGATCACTACGCTCAACAACACGCCAGAGCTGTCTCCAGATGTCAAGATTTTTCTCAAAAGGTGTAAGGACAAGCTTCTTATTCTCCTCAAGCCTGAACCACCGCCAAAACACAAACTAAAATCCTCTAAATCCTTTAATAACGCCAGCAAAATTAGAAAGATGAAATTACATTCGTAATCCCAGAACATGCAATAACCCTAGTTTCCATAATTTAGTCTAGAAATCCGACTCATAGCCTAATATCCGGACAAGCCTAAACCAACTACAACTAACCTCGCTAAACTGCGACGCCAAACCAAAAAAGCTTGTGTTTCGCTGTCGTGAAGCTCATCGGGAGACATGTCGGGCTTCCACGGCGGCCGGCGCGGAACTCGGAGGCTGCTGGCGTGGATCGCCTCCTCCTGCTTTCTCGTTTCTTCAGGCGTCATTTCGGTAGGGTCCCTACTCTCACAGAAGGATTAAAGTCACAGAACATTCGCGGAAAGAAGGGCGTGGCGCGTGAGTGCCGAAGGAAAAGAAAGAAGACTCACAGGCTGATGATGGTGGTGGAGGCGACGGCGTGTTCGGGGAGAGATTCGAGGGATTGTTCGATGACGGCGTCGATGTCGGAGACTTCGGTGAAGGATTCGAGAACCTTCTTTTTGTAGAAGCGAGACTTGTCCTTGCTCTGTTGAATCATCTGATTGTGCTGCTTCACTAGGGCTCGACCTAGCCCCGTTTTCTGGTTCTCGTTCTTCTTGCCCATGGCTTCCAAGCAGTGCTTCTTCTCCTTCCTCTTTCTGTTTCTTTGCTTTTCGCTTTCTGCTTCCGCTATGCTACCATGGCTGATTTCGGATTTAGGGTTCGGATTTGTTGCAATGAAGAGGTGCCGTGACCCGGCCCCGTCCGGTTTATTTAGCCTGTTAAACCGACCCGATACGCAATTAATACTTCTATCTATAACCATATGTAGTAGAATATAAACTATTCATACCAAGATAAAAATGAAGATAAGAATAAATAAAATTTTCATAATAAACTATATGTAGTAGAATATAAATATGTAATAATTAGACAATTCATGGAATGATAAAACAACTCTTTATTAAAAGTTAGATTTACTTAACTATTAAAAATTATTTAAATATTTATCATCTACTTAAGATGTTTGTTTCTTGATATCTTTTTATAATATACTCATCCATTATTCAGTGCCAGCATGTTTGATTTTGTAAAATAATATTATATAAAAATGAATAAATTTTAAGAATATAAATAAAGATTGAAATAAAATTTAAACTAAAATAAAAACGAAATTTTATAATTAATGAGTATTAGTAAAAATAAAATTTAAGAAAAACATAAAAATAAATCATTCTATAAAGTACCTAAATTTAAATTAATTAATTTTAGGATGGAATAGAGTTGAAGGAGCCAGACGGTTAAGAGAATAGGGGTGAAGGATCGAACGGTTAAAGGAAGGAGATAAAGGAGACCAAACAGGGAAGGGGGTGAAAGGTCGAACGATTCAACACTTAAGAAACCGTTCGGTTCCTTCACTTCCTTCCCTTGACCGTTCGGCCCTTGACCGTTCGGTCCTTTACCAACATGGCAAAAGTTAAGAAGGAAAAATGTCATCGTGACCAGAAGCTTCTTTCTAACGTTGGTTGTTTCGGAGGATGAAAAATTGATCAAAATATAGCTTAGTTTGAAAGAAAGACTAACAGACTAAAAACATATTTAACCCTTATTTTAATAATTATTCTTCAAATATTTTATTTTTATAAAATATTTTAAAAATTATAAATTTTTTAAATATTATAAACTTTTTAAATTAATAAAACATTGTATCTCCTATTATATTTTTTAAATAAAATAATTAATAAATCATTATATATCTTATCATATTCTTTTGAATAAAATAAATCTTTTGAAATAATTAATAAACAATTTTATCTCCTATCATAATAAAATAAATTTAAAATTAAATAATTAGTAGTTCACTTTATATATATATATATATATATATATATATATATATATATATATATATATATATGTAATTATTATAATTTTTCAGGTATTTCATTATGGTTGTAAGAGAATAAAAATTAAATTAAAATTACAATGTCTAGAGAATAAAATTTCGGATAATATATTAAAGAAAACTAAAATTGTAATCTAGTTTAATAATACTGTAATATTATTTTATTATTGTCTTTTATACTACAATTATTAAGGAACCAAAATTTCCAATGAAACAAAAAAATTATTTGATAGATGTTTTGTGTATTTAATTTGGAGAAAGATTAGTGGAATGAAAAAAAGAGGGTAGAATTTGTGTGCAAATTAAAATGCTGAAAATGTTCTTTAATAAAGTGTAGAATCTACTATGATTTTTCTGTAAAAGAACAGTTGCTTGAATTGCTAGTGATTAGTTAATTAGGTGATACATTGTATCTTTTTCTTTTCTGAATTGACATGGAACCTTTTCTTTTCATTCTCAAGCCATTGTAGTATATATCGTTCAATTCTTATATGCTATAACCTCTTCTCAAGCCACATTTTCAATACACAATTTCAGATTTGGTAGTAAACTCTTTTATCAAACTAATGAAACAAACAAATTTAAATTCTGTGGTGAGTTTTTTTATATTGTCATTTGTTGTGTCTTTAAAATATACTAATATACACTGATTTTAATGTTTTAAAAATATATTTAAAATCTTTTTAAATAAATGAACAAGTAAAAGCGCATGCAGCCTGCAAGAATGTACAAACACTCTTCATGTAATGCTGACATAAACCAAAAACTGGTATGCAATAAATATGCAGTAACAAATAAGAAGGCAAAGAACAATATAGTCCCAGAAGTTACAATACCATCCCCAAACCATTAAAATAATCCATAGGAAGAGATTTTCTTTATGTTGTTAAAAGAATTTGTTATACTGGCTGGTGAGAGAGTCCCTCAGATTTGAGTACAAGCCGTAGAGAGAGTACTGCCGCAGATTTTCCACTTCATACCATGAATTAAGCACTGATAGATGCTTGTCTGTACCAGAAAATGCTAGCTGAATTCCTAGACTGCAATCTACTGCCCCTCCTCTGCCTTTACAAGATGATGTTCTGATAGCACAATCTTGTTTGTTGAGGCAAACAAAGTTGGATTTTCCCTTGCATGAAGAGCAACCATCTCTCTTCCAGTACAAGTTCTGCAGCCTACCCTTCTGAAACTCCAGCACCTAATCAAATGGAAAGTCCAACCACACCTTAGATTTTTCAATAACTAAACAAAACTCAACTCATCATGTCCATGATCTACATCTCTTACCAGTGTGAAACTTGTCACTGTATACGTGCTGTTTGCAACAAATGCAAGTGGAGACCGTGCAGCATACTTTCTCCCAGCAAATGCCACCATATATCCACCATAACTATCCTACTCATTGAGATGAAAATGAAAGTTATACATTAGTTGTTATGATGCCACTGTTCATGCAAGTTTCATTTCAGCTTGTGGTTCTCATTTTTGCTTCCAGGGTAACAAAAGTTGGTTTAAGGGATCCCAGTGCAAGTTACCATGACTTGTGATTTTCAATTCTATCCTATCAAAGCATAAGCGTTTCAAACGGATGTTTGAGTATAGCCTTCTCCAATACTTAAAGTCAACCAGGGAACTTGTATAACAATCTTGTGAATTTGAATGTTTCATGAAAAACATAACAAAAGTCATTTTATTATTAACTCAATTTTCAAATTCCATACAAAAATCATAATATACAATAGCAGTGTAAAAAGTTTTTACAAAGTCATCTGTTAAAATCACCATATACGATGAGTTTGTCAACTTAGACAACAACTGTACCGAATTACAATGAAATTCATTCTTCCCATGATTTCTAACTAGTTGTGACCTAATTTTTTTTTTACACTAATAGTACATCTAATTTTTTTTCTTCTCTAAAAGTAGCAAGCTCCTTACTTTAGATTATGCTGCCTAATTATTTGAATTTGTGGTTATTGATTTTATGTCTACGCACATGTGAATGAGCCTAATAGTTAAGAGTAATTTGCATACTGCAATCCTAACAGTTAAGAGTCATAGTTAGCTTTACTATCTCAATTTGAGTTTATGTTGAACATATGTACATCTTCTACAATGTGTTAAACAAATTTGTCATGTCAAACAGAAATAGAAATACTGCCAAGTTGGCCTGACTTCAGCATATACTCGTTGAGGAGTGGTTTAATTTCAACAGTGAAGATAACTACATAAAAAAAATTTAGATAATTTGGTCAGTACACTGTGTGCAATCAAGTTGAACAGTTGTACCAATAAGGGGTGGCTTAACTTTAAGTTGGAGCTAAAACAAGAATAAGGGGAAATAGTTTGTAAATAGCAGGTTATCAGGATATATCTTCATAGTAATTATGAAATAAACAGTCCATCTTAATCAAGTTCATTAAGGCTATTCTGTCACCGGATATTGTGCTCTTCTTAAGCCACCCACAAATATCTAATCCAACATTCAAGATGTTTATTCCTCAACATGAGAGTGTGTGTTGAAGATTCCATATCAATTAGAAAAAAGTCAAATTATAATATATAAATAGGATGCAATCTCTACTATAAGCCAACTTTGTGAGATCGAGTTAAGGATAAGCCTATTGACTAATACATAGTAACATGTCAACACAGTAAAAATACATTATGGTTGAAACTGGTGGATGAGGACTATTCCAATCCTATAGAGGCAAATACTAGCAAGAGAAAAAATTTAATTAGCACAATGCAAAAATAAAAGAAAATGACATTATTGACCTAAATGCAAAGAATATAGGTCAGGTTTGCTCGTTGTACCTAACTCCTTTAAGCAGGATTCAGGACAGGGCGTGCGTAATATGATGGGTATTACTGCAATGGGGGTTGAATCTCTATTCCCTGGCTTAGGTTTACCATTTTGACCAAAGCTCTAGTTGATCTCTCAGCAACATGGTATATTGTACCATATTTGATGTTTCTATATTGGAGCACAAGTCTCTGAAATACATAACAACTTCTCCTCCATGTGCTACAATAATAAATAACCTCTTATATCTCATCTAAAACACTTTAAAGCTGGATTTATGACATTCAACGACCTCAATAACCTCCTCGTACAGCTTAATTTCTTCTTGCCATAATTAGAACATAAAATTAGGTTCATTGGTCATGTCGAACGAGAAAGTCGTATGACAGCTATAAAAATGTATGAAAACTTATTTCTACATCTAACATTTTCCCAGACCAAATTCATATTTTCCAAAACAATATCGAATGATTGTTGAACCTTCACCATGACACGAAAGATGAATTCATCGCTCACAAGAACTACAACAAACCCGAGAAGTCACCAAGTCAATATCAAATACAGAAGTGCCCCACTTGACCAACCAATGAACAGAAGCCACAATCCCATTATCCCCATCCCATATTCTACTATGAAAATTATAACACATAAATATAAGGGATCCATTGTTTGTACAATGGTATCATCCACCATTTTCTTTAACCTCTATCTCTATCACACCAACTAACTAATTTTGTACAAAACTTTTATACCAATAAAATTTATCCAAATATAGTCTTCATCTAATATACATCACTGATTCGTACAACAATATCACCATGTCGACTATTTTATCCTGAGCATTGTCTTATCTTACTCTCTTATATATTTATGGTAGAAAACGATAAATTTCTATGAATACAATCAACATATCACCTCAAAGCTCCAAACTTTTCAAAACAAACAGAATCAAACATTCATATCACAGTAAAATTATAGCCCCAAAAGTTAACAACCAAGAGAAACAAATGGATATCATCAGTTTCAATCAGCCAGAGACCCAGATAAAAAACGATCAAAGAATAACACCAGATGGTGAGAAAACGAGACGAGAGGTGACACTGTTACTTACAGGGAAAAAACTAGAGGTGTTGATGGTGAGGAGAGAGATCTCATCAACCTTGGGACGAAAGAGAGCGAGCTGTGAGTTGGAGGAGGAGAGAGAAAGACGGTGGTCACAGGGAGAGAGCTGAAGGGATTGATTGAAGAAGAAAGACTCCCTGGAACTGAAGGCAATGCCAAAAGTGAAGCCATCAGATCTCTGAATCTTGGCATCAGCACAAGGCTGGTACACGTTATTGGTGTTAGTGGCAATAACAACAGCTACTACCAGTGGCAGCATCATCAAACACAATGCACCTTTCGCTGCCATTGTTGTGTTTGGATTTGATGATGATGATAGTGTGGTAGGAGTCCCAAGCTTTTGTTTTCTTCTTTCCCCTCAACTTTGAATCTACTGGCTACTAACGGGGTGTGGCTGGTTTTTATCCTACTTTACAAACTTTGCAGAGCTATAAGACGAAAATGGTTATTAGAGTTCTGTGATGGTGGCAAGTTTGGTAACAAATAACAAAATTCTTTTTTTTTTTTTAACTTGGTTCAATTTTAGATTGTTAACTTTTTTTAACTTTAGTATTTTCGTAATATTGCAGCAAAGAATGTGTTAAAAAGATAATAAAAAAGGCGGAAGTAATTTATTTTTAATTGTATTTTTATTTCTCAAAATAAAATTATTTTTGTCTTTATTGTTGTTTTAATCTCTTTAATTTAAAAGTTGTTGGGATATATATATATATATATATATATATATATATATATATATATATATATATATATATATATATATATATATATATTTCATAAACTTCTACGTTAGAATTAGAATTTTTCTTTATATGATATACTTTTATGTCAAAAAATTTGATAAGTGTGAAAAGGAGTTGTTTTTACACTTATAAATAAACTCAATCTGATAATTATTTATGTTATTACTCAGTGAAAGTTGTAATAAGAAGTATATATTATATAAAACATTGTAAGAAAATGTTGTATTATTTGGATGGTTGTCAATCATTTCTCGCTAAGAGCAAGCCAAAATTCGTATTACCAAAAGGAGGACATTTGCACAACGCACCAGTATAGCGTCAGTTGAAGTGCAACAGTTAAGAAAATTCGCACAAGGCATACACACATGTGCGCTGAGCAAATTAATGAAGTTAAGTGGCTTAAAAAGACGTGACAAAAAGACAAAAACTATCTGACACAAAACAGAGCACGAAAAATGCTAAAGACTTCAGGAGACGCTCAGGAGACACTTCAAAGCATCAAGACTTTGCTTTATGCAAGGAATTGTTGTAAAGAGTATGTTCTAGATGTATAGGAGAGGCTAGTTTTTTTGTTCTTTGGAATTGGTTGTATGACTTTACATTAATGTAAGCTTCCTGTTTGTATTTTTGTGCTTTTCTTTACTTGCTTATGATTATACCGAAGTATAAATTTCTTTAAACGTTCTTTTGTACTGGGATGTATTTTTGGAAAAGAAACTTAAGAAAAGCAACTAAAAGTAACTACGCTAGGGATAACTTCTGTGTTTTTGGTCATTTTCAACATCTGAAATTAATGCAAAGTTATCTGTTAAATTAATTAAGGAATTAAAAATTTAATAGATAATTTTAGAACTTGCTTTAAGGAATTAAATCAAGATACGCTTATGTGAATGTTTGAATAGAGAACAAATGTTGTTCAGTTAGTCAAGACCAATTCCAATGATCTTTTATTCAATTTTACATTATTAAATTTTTACATTGTTAATTTTATGCTATTTTCCAAAGTTGAAATCAAAAGTTATCATTAGAAATTGATTTTGATAAACAAGCTTGATTAAATAACGTGACTCAAATTCCTTTGGAAGAACGATATTTTACTTATTCACTGTATTACTTGTAACGATTTGGTATACTTACCAAAAAGTTATCAAATTTTAAAATAAATGAATATAATATAAAATGAAGGGTTAAATACTTTTTGGTTTTCATCTATTTTTTAAACTTTGATCAATTTTCGTCCTTATTTTTAAAAAAAACCTCAAATTTAGTCTTTCATAATCATAATGTTAGTTTTTTTTTTCTGATGTAATTAACAATGTACCATGTCCTCAAAACACGTGTAACATTGTTTGATAAGTGTGATATTACATTCAGATTTATAGGATTCAAGAACTCCATCTTCCTCTATCCTTTTCATCATTCCAGTCCATTATTGTGTTCTTGATGTATAGGAGTAAGTAACTAAACATCATTTCATTCGGTTAGATGTAATGTACCTTAACTTTTTGTAGTTATTTTTGTGGAATAGAATATCTTTCATATTTCTTGTGTTTTATCCTTTTTATTCACTTGCATAATGAAATATCTAGGCTATTTTGGTGATGTCTAATCATTGGAAAATGCTTTGGATTCTAGACATGGATAGAACAATCAAGAAGTTTGGTTTTAGACATAGACCAAGGTTATTGGTCATTATAAACATCTTTTCTTAATGCAAATCTTATGTTTGAATATCTAAGGGATTAGTATTCTCACACAAAGATTTAAAGCTTGCTATAAGGAATTAGGGCTTTTACACTTGTGATGTGAATGTTTGAATATGTTAGAGATATACTGTGTGGATGAGTGCATAAAGTTTGGATCATGAAGTCCAACCCCGATGAGTCTTTACCTGTATCACTTTATAAACTTTATATCCAGTAACTTTATATATTTGCAACTTATTTGAATCAATCATTGTTTATATTCATTGCCCAAACCACCAAGTAACCACAATTATCTAAAAAAACACAAATCCCTTGGGAAACGATACAATTTATATTACTTAAATGATTTGGTGCGCCTGCCAAGGAGTTAACACGTTTTAACCATATTATGTGATTTTTTGACAAGTCATTGTACATGTGTCAATTATAATTTTGTTTCAGGTTATAATTAAAAAAACAATTAAACATGTAGGGCCAAAATTGGGAATCCATCTTTTTTTCATTCATGCGTGAGGAAACTTCCTATTTCTCTATTGATGCCAAATGGAAGCATCGAAGGTGCAACATCTTCGATGAACCTCCAAGTCTTGTCGTTGATGGAAAGCATGAATGGCGAACGAAAGCATCCAAGGTCACCATGGTTCCCCACCATCTATCGCTCATAAACCCACATAAGTTTGTCACCCACCTCCATAGATTTATGCTCCATAACGTCCAACTCATAACACTATTATTCATTACACTTTCCTCATCATTCCTTTATGCTTATCATCAGCCTCCCAATCACTACATCATAAATATCTATCATCACCATCTTCATAATACCCTTCATTACCCTATATATTCATAAGCTCAACCGCTTCATTGTCCAGACTCAATGTAATTTCAAATTCTCCACCTCTGCAAGCACAAAACTACATGAATAATTGATATTACCGACGACCATAATTCATCTGTAATGTATAAAATTCGTCGATAATTGTCATGTACCGACGACTTACCGACAGTCAAAATGTCGTTGGTAAAAACGTTGTCGGTAAACTTTACCGACGAACATTTCATCTATCGAAAAATACCGCAACCTAGTTCATCTTCTTCCTCTTCCTTCCTCCCTCTGTGTCATTTTTTTTCGTTTTCACGAACTCCGCCACCAAAACAGCATCACGACAATAACCAACTCATTTCCAAACAATCAAACAATCAATTTATTTTCAATAGTTAAAATCACAGGGAATCATGTAGAGTTTCTCTGCAATTCTCAAATTTGTAAGAGAAAGAATATGTTATCAGGACCGGTGATGTTCCTAATCGCACAAATCAACTCCGCAACGGCTCGTCGGAAAAGTTTTGTACGCCAAAAAAGTTGAGCTCGCCGGAAAGGCTGAAAAGTGGACAGTGGTGGATTGCAACAGTGGCAAGCCCGCGACGGTGGAGAGCAGCGATGATGAAACTACGAGACGATAAGAAAAAATGAAAAACAGAAATGAATAGTGTTGGCAAGAAGTTTCCAGTGACCCAACATTGGAGGGTGACACTGCTAGTGGGAAAAAGTATGACACTGAGATGGTAGGGAAAATGAGAAGGATAAATGAGCGTGATGTTTTCCCCCATATATGGGCACTGGAGGCGGAATTTGGGAGGGAAAATTCCCGCTCTTTGGGTATTGATAGGAGGTATAATGTGCAAAAAAAGCACAACTTCAATTGATCGAACATAGACAACAAATTGATAGGATCTTTATATTGAGTAATATAGGAGAAAACTTTAAATTAAGGAACTTTCACACTATATGAAATGCTTTGAGCACTATCGAAGCATTAGGATGAAGTTGCGTAAGGACGCCATTTAACACATGCAATCCTCCTATGGTTAACTCATCAAAAAGGAGTTTGACATGAAAATTTGTGATCAAGGTCAGTGTATATATAAAAGAAGTCTCGAGGTACTCCTCTTGAGCATGACATACATTACCTACCAACCTTACTCAATCAAGAGATACATTGTCATTTGAACAACCACTCTAAAACGTAGTGCGCAATGACAAAGCTACAAACTAAACATAACCATTAGTACATGAATTTTATTTTTATTAATGTTGTTTGAATATAATTTTTATCTTTACAAATTATATTTATATTTATTAAATAAAAATTAACGTTAGTAGTCTTTTATTAGTAGTTTTTCATTGTATTTAAAATAAAATATATTATTATTTTTTGTACTAAATGTATTAACTATTCTAAAATAATTAGAGAATATTGTCTTATAATTAGGAACAAATAAGCTACTTAATTTAAATTAAAAACGATATGAAATAAGTGGGGAAGGGGTGAAAAAAAAAAGGCAGGAGAAGAGGTGTAAGAACTAAGGAAGAATGTAGAATTTCAAATAAGAATAAAAAGAGAAGTCTTAAGAGAAAAACTACTGAAAAATGAATGATATTTTCAAACAAATTAGTTAATTTATTTTAAAACTAATTTAAAAAATGAATAGTAGAATAATCTTTAAAAGGAATATTAATTAAAATTTAGATATAGAAATATACTATTGATTTTTAGATATTCAATTTAATTAAAATAATATCTCATTGGTGATTATTTATATTAATTTGTTAAAGTTAGTTTGAATAGAAGTGGCTTAAAGTTTCTTAAAAGAAAAATTTGAAAAAATTTCCAAAACTAAGATGTTAAACATTTGATAAAAACTAATTTATAAAACAGTTTAAGATTGTAAAAGGGTAAATTAAACCATAATCAACAATTGAATCAAATATTAACAATTTTTAAATGTATTTTTGTTACATTAGATTTCGAGTTTGATTTGTATTTAAACTAAAACGTAAAATGTGTTTATGAAAGGTTAAAATATTTTGTCCATTCGATAAGTATAAAGTAATTTGTGTTTATATAACTTTATCTAACAAGTAAAATGTTTATAATATTTGTTAGATATTTTAATACTTATTATATATGTGGAAATTGTTTGCTTATTCATTCTTTCAAAAGGAACATGAAGTGTCATGACATAAACTTAATATTCTTATTATTTTAAGCAATCTTGGGTCATTTTTTTGTGAATAAGAATATTTTTGTGTTAAATAAGAACTTGAAAGAATGTTTCTCATTTAATATATGTACTAGAATATTATATCAGTTTTAGTTAGCAACCCGTGATCTAAATCACATAATTTGTTTAACAAAATAATTTAATCATAAGTGATAGGATCTAAAGAATACTCAATTTATAGTCAAGATTTTAAAAAATAATTGTTTTGGTAGAAATGACTCTGTTAAAAATAATACTTAGATTTAACGAAAAGTATATGTGTTAAGATAATATTTATATTAGATATAAGTGGTTGAGTCAAAATAATATTTACCTTGTATTCCATCATATTGGTTTAATGAAATCTTAATGAAATTAATCAATAATTAAATGTAGTTTGGATTTATCCAATGAATCAACATTTTTTTTTACAAATCTATATATTTTTTATCCTCTTTACGTTACATGTTATTAATATGTTATTGATGACAAATTCAAAAAATTAAATCAAGTAACATATTGTCTTCTTTTGGAATTAAACTTTGCCTCCCTTCAAATTTATTAGATAAAACTTTGTAAAATTGTTAACAAATTGTTAAAGAAAAAAATTCACCTATCCCTTTTAATATTTTTAGTTTCTTTTTCACAATTTTTAATTGTTTTTATATAAATAATTGTTATATATATATATATATATATATATATATATATATATATATATATATATATATATAAACTTATTTTACAATAAAATTTTCAATAATTTATGTACATAAACATCTCAAACTTATCTTAATATTTACTCAAATATTAAGATCACGTAATTATATATTTTAATAATTATAAATTAACAGTTTTTAAATATTTTACAGTCAAATTTGTATACACATTAAGATTCAAATAATATTTGTATAAAAATCTCTTTGATAGTTTAAAATAGTTAACATTTTTTAATAAAAAGGCATTCTATTAAAAATAAATAATCAAAACAAAAACAAATATAACATTACATCAAATCATTAAAAGTTTGTAACTGCAAAAAAATTTCTGAAACATAATCATAAATGTTGTAACTTTCATATTTCTATTTTCTTTTAAAAATAAAATAATAAAATAACTTAACATGAATTAATTTTTCTTAAACACTAAATCAACATCCTACTAAAATAAGTTATATATTATTACAAAACTGCAAATCATAAAGAAAAAACACTTCCATCAACATTTTGTTTACAACACAATAAAAAAGTACTTAACTTTTTTTATGCACATGTTTACTTTTTGTTATAATAATAAAAAAGTAACAATTTTTTATTATATAGTGCTATAATTATAAAATTAAATATTAATAATTTTTATAGTTTTATTATAAATATTTTTTATTTATTTTATAAGTAGTTTTATAATTACAAAATGATTAAATTTAAAAAATGATCAAAATAAAAAAAATAGTTAAATTTTAAAATATTAATATGAAGTTAATAAAATAAATTTAATTTTAAAATAAATTATTTAAAAGATAAAATTATAAAGTAAATGTGAGAATATATATACATATATATTTAGAATACCTATTTTGTCCTCAGTTTCGCTCAAAAATGTCAAATTAGTCCATCCTTTAAAAAATGCGTCAATTACGTCCTCACTTAATAAAATTTACATCAATAAAATCCATTCCGTTAAATCCGTACAAACGACGTTAATTATCTAAGTAGAAGAAAGAAAAAAATAATTAACGGCATTTGTACGGATTTAACGGAAGGGATTTCATTGATGCAAATTTTATTAAGTGAGGACGTAATTTACAAGATGGACTAATTTGATATTTTCGAGCGAAACTGAGGACAAAATAAGGTATTAAGCCTTTAGAATACATATGATTAAGCAACCACTTTTGACCCTTCATTTTTTCTTAGAGAATTATGGATTACAATTTTGACTGAATTAAATAAAAAATAAAAAAAATATTTTTAAAGAATATAACATTAGAAAAAGAAATAGAACCCTCCTGCATTTCCTAGAGCTTACGGAGAAGGATCTAGAACAAAATTCCAAATGGAACACATTCATATCCAATGGTTCACACCTTCAACTTCACCTAAACAAGCAAACAAAAAATTCTAGACTCTTCTACTCTGGGACCCACGCCACAAGCACCCTCTATCGCAGCCGTCCATCTAGCACTCTTCACTCAATCTCCACCACAAAAAATAGAGACAAAAATAAAGAAGAATTTGAATATAAATATAAATATTCAACTCTAGAGTTTTCTTACCTAGGGTGTTTCTTCTTCTCTCGTTTGTTCCGATCTAACTTTCTCTTTTCGCTGTTATTCGCAACCTCAAACTAGGGTTTCCATTTCGATCCATTAGAGCACGATGTTTGGGAGGGCACCAAAGAAGAGCGATAACACACGGTACTACGAAATCCTCGGCGTCTCTAAAAATGCTTCACAGGATGATTTGAAGAAGGCTTACAAAAAAGCCGCCATCAAAAATCACCCCGACAAGGGCGGTGATCCCGAGAAGGTACCTTATCAGTTCAGGTTTATTCCATTTCTGCTTTGATTAGGGTTTAATTCGTTGATTTAGGTTTCAATTGACTTAGGGATTGTTGGTTGAATTAGGGATTAATTGCTGTCTGCCCCTGTCCTTTGTAGTTTTTATGCAAGTGAGGCTATGCTTATGTTTTTTGTTGTCTGGTGTAGTTTAAAGAGTTGGCTCAAGCTTATGAGGTTCTGAGTGATCCTGAGAAGCGTGAGATATATGATCAGTATGGTGAAGATGCGCTTAAGGAAGGAATGGGTGGTGGCGGTGGCCATGATCCATTTGATATCTTTTCATCTTTCTTTGGCGGTGGAAGTCCTTTTGGATCAGGTTTGACTATTCAATTAATGAATGCTTGTTAATTTTAATGGGATTCATAATCTTATGATAAGTTTGACTGTGTGCTAAAGGTGTTATGGCTATGTGAACAGGTGGTAGTAGTCGTGGTAGGAGACAGAGGCGCGGAGAAGATGTGGTTCACCCTCTCAAGGTCTCTCTGGAGGACCTTTACTTAGGGACTTCAAAGAAGCTGTCCCTCTCCAGAAATGTCATATGCTCCAAGTGCAGTGGGTAGGTATTTTCAGAATTTGTTTGGGTATTGATTTATAGTAGTTTTCTTTTTTGGAAAAGTCGTTTGTATTGGGTTTAGAATTATGTTATTAGTTAGTTTGAACATGATCTACTTTATATTGTTGGGAGGTTGAATGTTTTCTTTTATGAACAAATTAATTTTTACGGACAATTTTTGTTTTTTGATTTAATTTAGACATGGAGTAGTTTTTATTCTTTGTAGGTGTATTGAACGATTTAGTTCTTGAGTCCAATTAAGTTCAAGGGAATAATGCCTTTTTTGGTTTTGAGGGAAGGATGCGATTAGTATTTGCTACTTTTTAGTCCCTCTGTCTATGACAATGATCATCTATAGTCTTCAAAATATAATGACTCCTTTTGTTTTCTCATTTGTGGACATGTGTCATATATAACCTTATGTTCATAAATGAAGGACTGAAACCATATATATATTTTTTTTCTTGTGGAAGACAAGGGCTATAAGATGGCATTTTTTTTACAGTTTGTAAGCAAACAACGTTTTTATGTTTACTGGTTTTTATGTTTACTGGATGATAAGCGGAATCATATTTGTCCAGTTGGATTTTATTGTTTGCATTATTGTTGTGTGTTCTATCCATGGGATTTATTGTATTAGTGTTTGTGAATTGTTTACAGCAAGGGTTCTAAGTCTGGGGCTTCGATGAAGTGTGCTGGTTGTCAAGGAACTGGTATGAAGGTTTCTATAAGACACCTTGGTCCATCCATGATTCAACAAATGCAGCATGCTTGCAATGAATGTAAGGGTACTGGAGAAACTATCAATGATAGAGATCGCTGCCCACAATGCAAGGGAGAGAAGGTTGTGCAGGAGAAGAAGGTTCTTGAAGTAATTGTGGAAAAGGGAATGCAGAATGGGCAGAAGATTACATTCCCTGGTGAAGCTGATGAAGCGGTATGCTGTGATGCTTACAATATTCTTATTGGCATTTAGTTTATGATTATTGATTACATAGTTTATCAGACGTTTAATGATTGTTTGTGTGCAATGATTGTTTGTGTGTGCAGCCGGACACCATTACTGGGGATATTGTCTTTGTGCTTCAGCAGAAGGAGCATCCTAAATTCAAAAGAAAGAGTGAAGATCTTTTTGTTGAGCACACCTTGTCCCTTACTGAGGCTTTGTGTGGTTTCCAATTTGTCCTGACCCACTTGGATGGCCGTCAGCTTCTTATTAAATCAAATCCTGGGGAAGTTGTGAAACCTGGTACATAAATGATTCACATGTAATCCTTTTAGGTTTCTATTTATCTGTGATTTTTAACTTTTGTAAGGTCTACACATGCAGATTCATACAAGGCTATTAATGACGAGGGGATGCCCATGTACCAGAGGCCATTCATGAAGGGGAAGCTTTATCTTCACTTCACTGTGGAATTCCCAGATTTTCTAAATCCTGATCAGGTTAAGGCTTTGGAAGCCGTTCTGCCCCCAAAGCAGCCTTCACAGTTAACAGACATGGAGCTGGACGAATGTGAGGAGACCACACTTCATGATGTCAACATGGATGAGGAGTCTAGGAGGAGGCAGCAACAAGCTGCTCAGGAAGCATATGAGGAGGATGATGATATGCCTGGTGGTGCACAGAGGGTACAGTGCGCCCAACAGTAATGACTTGTGCCGAAGGAATGTAGAATCTGAATTGATGAAAAATGAATGATGATGAAACTGATGATGATGATACTGTTTTGATGTTCCGTAACTGTAGCGTGGACTATGGACTAAAAAATGAGTAGCATTTTAGTAGTTGATTGTGAGAAAGTGAAACAGTAATATGTGGAAAGGATAATTTTCGTTTTGTGTCCTAAATACTTCTCTTATTGTTTATTTTAAATATTTCTGTTTTGGTTATTCAATTTTATTACCATTTCTTAAATGGGATTGCTTGCTAATGAATGCATTTAAGAAACTTGCCGTGGAATGGGGATAACCTTATTATTCTCACAAGAAGTATCTCTGTCTGAGTTTGTCAGGATTAGGAAGAGTTTTTATATTGTATGTCTTTTGGTTTTTAAAATATGAAGTTGAATGAGTAGTTGAAGTGGTTGAAATATGGTGGGTTGTTGTACACCATAGGTATTCTTCAACATGTTCATTGGAGTTTCAACATCATTTGCAGCGAGATGCTGATAAATAAGTAACTTTTTGTTCATTTTCTAGATTGTGCTTGAATTGAATACTTTGATTAATTAAAATGGATTCATAACAGTTCAATCGAAATTTTTATATTAATGATATACTAGAAGATGATATATTGAACCATAGGGTAAAATGTTTGGAGTTGAACAAATAATTTAATTATTTATTAAATGAAAATGATGTTTTTTAGTTTACTAAAATTAAAATTAAGCTTGAAAGTTAACTTTAATATTAAGTTTATAGATTTAAGTAAACTCCTTTAAATGTCTTTCTGCAAGGGAATTTAATATGTTAAAAGCTTTTCATAATAACTTTTTGTTTTTTTATAATAAGGTCATATGTTTGTTAACAATTTTAACAGTATTGTATGTCATTATTTTAGTGATTCATTTTTGAAAAAATATTAATGATTAATTATGAGTCACCACTCATCATCATGTAAGTTATAAAAAAAATATTAAAAAAAAAGGCTCCTATGACCTCTGTATTTTACTAGAATACCACATTCCCATGCACTGCACGCGGTGCATATTGTTTATTTTAATTTATAACTCTTACCATTCAATACATTCGGTGACGAGCGTTCGTTCGCTGGTGGACGAGCGTTCGTTCGTCATCTCAGCATCCACTCATAAATTTTTTTAACGCCGTCCACCCAACTTAACGGAAAGGACTCAATTGATATCAATTTTTAAAATTAAGGACCATTTTGATACACTTTAAAAAAACGAGGACCAAATTGAGACATTCGTACATAAATAGAGATATAATAAAGGATTAAACCTTTACTTTATAAAAAAATGTTTGATCAGATGATAAGTTACATGTAATAATTGGTACATCATTAATTTTCGTAAACTAATATGTAATTAATCAAATTGTCTAGTGATAATCATATACCATGTAAATTAGATAATATTAAGGTGGAAATATTGAAAATGTAGGTGGTTATAATTTGCACTGTATTATCTTAGGAACATACTAATAATAATAGGATAGTGAGATATTGGGACATAGTATAATAAAGAAATAAATATTAAAAGAAGTTACCGATATTAAAATCATGATAAATTTAAAAATTGAACGCAGACGTCCTACTCAGGTGAATTAGATCAAGTAGAATTCTTAAAACGTAGACTCATCTACACTAATACGACACAATTTTTTGGTATAACTTTTTTATAATTTTATCCTTACTTTTAAACTATTTTTTTTAAATAAAAACTACTGTGCTATGTTATTTTCATTTTGGTAATTGAAAAAGAAATACCCACACAGGCCCACGTGCTTTCAGAATTATATTTAATGTTGATTTTATTGTATTTGTCGTCACATTGTGGGAGCCACTAATTTTGTTTAATATCTAAGCAAAACCTTGAGTTTATGAGTGTATCTCTTCCTTCCTAGTTCTCACTCTCTTGTTCATCCAAGCTTTCTTCCTTGTTCAACGATTTGCACTGAGCCATGGAGTTTCACTCTCTTCCCAAACTCTACCTTCTCTTTTCCTTATTCATTCTCTTCCTTTCACCCTTTCAGGCACAAGCTGCAACTCAAATCTCTTATTGCGGTACTTCATCACTCTCTCTTTCTGTGTTGACTTTTTGTTCTTATCATTTTGGTTTGATCCGATCGGTTAAATATTAGATTAGAAATTCAGTTTTACTTCTCTGTGTGTTTTAACGTTTAACTACTTCTGTTTGTTGATTTTAACTTTTCATCTGCACAATTGGTTTTTTCTGCTCCCTTTGCCACCCTCCAATTGATCCTGCAAATTTCAAAGTTTATACGAAAATATAAACCTTTTTTGGTTTCTGTTTGAAATTGGAACCTGTTGTTTTTGGACGAAGAAAAACTGCAGGAAGATGCTATTAGGTTGAAATTTATTGAAAACAACAAAATCATGAAAGTGGTTGTCTCCTTACGACTATCTCCTCCCATGTGCGTTTTTAAGAGGTTGATCAATGATAAACACTGCTTCTTAAATTTTTATAGCATCCAAGCATATGAGCTGGCGTTGACTATACTAGCACAATTGATTATATAGAAATGTTGCTTAAAATATTTTTGAGAAAAAAAAAACTATCGAGGAGAAAAATGATCGATCAACAAGACAGATGGTGCAATGCAACCTAAACAATTTGAATGATGAAACTCAAGAAATAGAACTTTGATCCCAAAAAAAAAAATCATTAAAAGGAATCAATTGTAGGATCTGCAAATCTAGATTAAACAAAGACTATAGCAACTTTATTATTCACATGAGTTTCACTGAATAGTGTTTAAATCTGTATGATATTTCAAGATCCATAAAATTAAGTTAAACAGTTCATTTAAGCAACCGTACATTTTGGATGCTCGGTGAGACCTATGAAACTGTCATTTTTAATAAGTTTTAGTATATATTAAGGCGTGCTTTAGTGTGAGCAAGAGCACGTATTGCTAATATTTCTCTTTATATTAATTTTGGGAATGTGTCACTGTGTGATTTCATGTAGTGCTGGTAGCTTATCTGTTGTGTTCATGGTTTGTTCAGGTTGTTTAGGTCATGGTAATCTTCTTGTGTATATTTATTTTTTCACTAAACAATCCTTGCAGATAAGAAGGCAAACTATCCTGTGAAGGTGACTGGAGTTGATATATCACCAGACCCTGTGAAGAGTGGCCATCCGGCTACCTTTAAGATCTATGCTACTTCAGGTAATACCCTTATCCTCTCTTCTTATTTGTCTAGTTTTGTTGTTTTCAAAAATTCCATCAAATTTTATTTTATCTGGATTGTAGTACATTACATACATTTCAGCGTTGTTTTTGAATTTTAAGTATGTGTAAGCAAAATAATTTGTCTAGACGCCTGTAATTTGCAAATGATTCAGAAGCTATCATTTATATTTTTGGCTCACTTTATTTGCTCCTTATCTTAGAGTATCACTTGTCTATTTTAACAGATTACAAGTGAGATTTCTGTCTATCCTTCATGCAGGTAAATCTATCCTTGGTGGAGAGGTAGTAATTGGAGTTTCATACGTTGGGGTGCCTGTCCATACAGAAAACATTGATCTTTGTAAAGAAGTAAAGTGCCCTGTTTCTAATGGCAATTTTGTGATTTCACACACCCAAACATTGCCTGTAATTACTCCACCGGTTAGTTTCACTTTATCACTATCTTACCAATGCTGATGACTTTGCAAAAATATAATCCTATCAGGAAATGTAGCTTCCTTTGATTCTGGTGCTAATTTATTTTTTATTGTTGGGCATTTACAAATTTGCACTCGGTGTGTATTGTACCATCTTCTCTTTTATAGGCTTGTAACTTAAAAATTATTGCAATTTAAAGTTTGCTATGATCAAGAGTAATTAAATTTATCCCATTAGAATGTGAAATGTCTTGCAGTGTTACTTCCAGGAGATCCTCACATGTAGTTCTTTTACACATGATTTTCTTTTTCTTTTGAAAAGTGGGTTTATTGGAGACATTCAAACTAGCCTTTTTTCACATAGCAAGTTTTCCTATATCTAAATGTACTTTTAAAAGTTGTCTTGTTCTCTCTCCGTGACATCAAGAATCACCGAAATGTGAAATCACAAGTCATTTTGCTACCAGTGAACATGCAAATGAATGATCATTGAAATGCTATTTATATCTGTGATGGTCATGGAGACTGAGTTAACAAACCCATATAACAGATTGAATTTGAATCAATAGTCGTTCTGCCTTTCTAAATCAGTCTCTGTTGGCTAAAAGTGTTTAAAGCGAGATCCGTGACATCAAATGTCTGTTACAATACATGTATAAGATGGTCAATGCTCTATGATAGTTAATATTAGGCAGGCAGTGATAAGCATGTGTAGCAGAGATGATATGGTTAGACACGAGGAAAGATAAAATTAGGAACAAATGTATTTGGGGAAAGTTGAAGGATCTCCTATTGATACGATTATGTTTGGACATATGGGAAGAACAATATAAGCTTTATCAAGAAATGTTAATCAAGTGGAAGATAATTCAATCAAAAGTGATAAAGGAATGCTGAATGAAGCTTCAGAAAAATAACCATTAGAACATGCTTTTACTATAAAGAGTTTAACTGAACATTAGGCCTTTGTCTTTTTATATTAAGTCATTGTTGTTCATACTTCCTTCCATCTATAGTATCTTCTAAGGTTCTTAATATTTTTTTAATTTATGAAATACTTTGCAGCTAGTCGAGCATGATTCTTTTCAAGTGGCATTTAAACTTTTAGTAGGCAAGAACAATATATGATTCATGTGTTGGATTTATTTATTTTATATGATTGTCTGAAAGGTTAGATTTAACTCAGTTGTTGGTCCTATGCACGTGCAAACTATAAAGCTCGGACACACCTCATAAATGGCGTGTCCGGTTGTCCCGTGTCTGATATATATCGGACACTAACGCACTTACGATACTCGTATGACACAGAAATCCGTAAAGTGTCCAATTTAAAAGACATTTTTTTGTCTTTGACATGATTTTGACATGGCTCCAACATAATGTTAATAATCACAAATCTAATGATTTTCTAAAAAACTCAAACTTCTAAACTTATTACATAAGTTTCTATTATGTTTATAAAAATAAGGAACAAATCGTATATGATCACTACTTTTCACTTTTTGGATATTAGATAGATAGATTAAATTCATTTTTGTGTTAGTTGACAGTTTGAAACTAATGTGTGTATACTTGCCGTGCCCTGTGTTCTCTGTTTATTCAATTTTGCCATAGCTCTGTGTCCGTATCGCATCCGCGTCCCTATCCGTATCTGGGCTTCATAGGGTGCAAACCTTTCTAATTTTATAGGGATATAAGGCCTTCTTAGGCAGAAGGTGAATAATAGAATAGACTGGAGCTACAAGGATGGATGGGCACATTTATGCATTGGTGGATAGATGTAATAGAATATTAGAAGGGAGGGAGTTTCCTGCTAAAGGTAGATAGAAGGAAGTGGTAGATGAAAATGGTAAAGTTAGAGCGGGTGCTGGGATGTTTACTTTTCCTAAATGTCAATTGTTGTGATCTCTTTCAATGTTTCCTGTCAGGGACTTTGGGATGAAGTGTGCATTCCACATGGTGTGTCACTATGTCTAATGTTGGGTACAAACAAAGTCTCATATCGGATAAAAAGTTTATATACACATAAGATACTTCCATTGGTAAGAAGTCTTTTGGAGTGATACCAAAATAAAATCCGTGGCGGACTGAATGTTTCACAATGGATGAAGGAGTATTGACCACTCGGTATGTGGCTGACCGGGCGGTCATCCTGTACAAGGTCAAACCACAAGATAAAAGGAAAATATTACACCTTTGTAATTGTTGAATATAGTGAAAAACTATATTTGGATTAATCTCCCTTGTGTAAAATACACACATAGGGTTCTCTATTTATAATAGAAGAAATATGGCTGAAATCTACAAAACTGCAGGGACTACACCCATATTTATGTGACTTGCAGTGTCTTGGAAACGTACTCCCCCTTAGTGTGAAGGTGGAAATGTGAAAGATCACAGTTGCTGAACCACTAAAACAAAACAAAATATTAAGCTACAATGCTGAAACAAAGGCATCAAAGATCCAAAGACATGTTGGAGGTCCAAAATTCTTTGCTGGACAACTCCCAAGTGGTGATACTTAGCAGTGTATCAAAAGAAGATCGGACTAAACTCTAGCCCAAGAAGAACTGACGCAGTTGCATCTGTTTGAGACGGTAGCGACTGCAGCGGCGGTTGATAGCTATAAAACTGTAGGGACTAAATTGCCATCACTGACTGATGGCTGGAAGCAACAAAACTACAGGAACTGCCATCACTAACTGACGAGGTGATGGGGGCCTACAGTGGTTGGAAGCATACAGCGTCTGGACAGCGGCAAACAGTGGCTGTACAGCGGCAAACAGTGGCTGTACAGCGGCAAACAGTGGCTGTACAGCGGCAAACAGTGGCTGTACAGCGGAAAACAGTGGCTGTACAGCGGAAAACAGTGGCTGTACAGCGGAAAACGGTGGCTGTACAGCGGAAAACGGTGCCGACAGCAGCCAACGGCAAACAACCGGACAATCAACGGCGGAGACGAAGACAGACGAAGATGGCAGCAATGGCTGCTCTGGAAGGTCTGAACAGAGAGAGGGAGGTCCGGCGAGAGCTATGGAAGGCGGCGCGTGCAGAACACGCGGCCGAGACTGGCCGAGAAGAAGCGGCGCGTGACAGCTGGTGCAGAGGCTTCGGAGAACGGGACCACTAGGGTTGGGTTGCGCTTCTCAAGGCGCACCTAACCCTTGACTTCGTCGGAGCAAACGACGTTCGGCGGCGGCGGCGACGACGGACTGGCCGGAAAGAAGGGTTGTGTGGCGGCGCGTGACTGAGAAGTGGCTCTCGAAACCGGCGTGGTTGGCCGTCGCTCGAAGAGACGGTCCAGATCCCCAGGTCACCCGTCGAAACTGTGACGGTGGCCGGCGGTGGCGACGGCGACAACAGCGGCGGCGACGGTGGCCGGCCGCAGACAGAGGTTGGAAGCGGACAGTGGCTGGCGATGGTCGACGGCAGAGGCGACTGGCTGCACTGGTACTGACTGTGGCACAGATTTAAGAAGAAAAGAAAGGGTTGCCCACTGAAATTTTAGGGGCTGCCGGCGGCCACGGCGGCCGGCCGCCGGCAGACAGTAGAGACCCGGAAGAAGATCAGAGAACCTGCTCTGATACCATGTTGAATATAGTGAAAAACTATATTTGAATTAATCTCCCTTGTGTTAAATACACACATAGGGTTCTCTATTTATAATAGAAGAAATATGGGTTAAGCCCAAAATACAAATGAGAAATAATAACAAACTAATAAAAGATAAAAGATATGATATATCTAATAGTAATTACTGTATTGAGAATAATCTAAGTATAAATTTAAATCCTACATTAGAAGTGGTGTCAATTCCTTACATTTTCACATATATATAATCTATTCCTAATGAATACATCCTCTAAAATAAACCATCCTATTGTAACAAGAAAAAAACACAGCTGAATGTGAACTGTGAGAGTACCCATCTCCCACAAAAAGACAATTTTGTTTCGTTTGATGCTTGATCTGAGCACTCAGGGTAATAGACACTGATAAGGTGATAATCAGCACCTATTTTGTCACGTACTGTACTGATGTTTTGGTTGGGTCCTAAGGCACAGAATAATCACGTGGTAAAATTTTCTTGAATTTTGTCTTCTTGGTTTAGTCATCTGTCTTAGACAGCAAAATTTTGTTTTGGTTAAACCTCACATTACTGAGCTCATTTCCCTCACTGTTCGTTTTGCAGGGACCTTACTCTCTGAAGATGACACTGAAGAATGATCGGGACGAGTTGTTAACTTGCATTAAGTTTAATTTTAAGATCGTTCTTGGATCTTTGGTGTCTGATATATGAAGTGTCCTTTGTATGATTGATCTGGCGAACTTCTTTGCTTCATTGTCAAGTGTTTTCATTGTAATGTGTACCGTATATCACCTTTCACCAGTCAGAATCATGTAAGGCTAAAATTCAGTGATGTCAAAGTCACTGCATGACTTTGGACTTGTGATGCTATATAAGGTTCATGATTGAAATTTATTTCTGTTTAGATTTAATTCAATTTTATAAAATTGCCTAATGAGATGTGGTCTCTTACACTGTGTTTTGGTTGGATAGAAAAAAAATACTAAATTATCTTAATTAATACTAAATTATTCAATAAATAGTTGTATAAAAATACATTTTTTTTTTTCTTGTAGCCATCTATAATACAGCAGTAATAAAAACTTGTATTATTGAAATAATATCTTCACTTTTTTTTACCTGTTTTTCATTTAATCCAGTGTTGGAATAGTATATTCTCTTAGAAATCTCATTTTGTATTCTTTATTGTCTTAAATTTTAAAAATTTACTATTTTTATTTAAAAAAATTATCTCTCTTGTTTATATTAGACCTTTGTTTATAGATTATTATTTTTTATATGTTTATTATTAACATTTTTCTTTCCTTTGATTATATCAAGTGTTGGTTTAAGCACTAACATGAAATTTTATTTAGAAAACACGACTTTTAACTGTATCACATCAATAATGTTAATTATTTTTAACATTTAAGTTTATTATAATTATTAAGTAAATCTAGAAAGCAAATTATTAAGCAATATTATACTTAAATAATTACACAATATTATTATGCATAAGAGTTTTTTTTTAGTTTTTACCTTCAAATTGAAAATATTGAAATAAAAAAAATATTAAAACCCTTATGAACATCATTTGGGTCAAGTTGATTAATTTTTGTTCCAGCAAAAAGAACTTTAAAAACATGCACGATTCACATTTCTTAAGGTAAAAAGAAATAAGAATTATATATATATATATATATATATATATATATATATATATATATATATATATATATATATATATATATATATATGAGTTTGCTAACTTGCATGCTAAGTTGGTACAATAATGTGTACCGGATTTTAGTAGACAAAAATGTTCTCATATATTATGGATTCTAAGTTTTAAGGTAAATGGTATTTGAATAATTTCATTCTAAAAAAAAAGAATAAACCCCAAACCCTTACTCACCTCCTCATTCCTTTCAATCATTTCTCTTTCATCCCTCTCACTCCAACATTTTCTCTGTCATCCCTAATGTACTCCAACTGGAAAAATCAGAAAGGTGTCACGGGTTGCTTTTAATTAACTTATAATTTTTTTCGGATTCGAATCTAAGAAAAAGATAAAAACAACTAAGATAAAAAAGAAGAATTCAAAAAATGATTTGTTCTAATTTAATTGAATCTAGTACAAAAAAATACTACAAAAAGAATACATGGATCTGGAACCATATTTCGTTTCAAATTGCCAATATTTTAGTTTTATCTAAAGTATTTTTTGATATTTTTACCCCAACCTATTCATGAATGTAAGAAATAGTGAGAATTCTTGATTTCTCTCAATTCGAAAACTCAGGATTTGAATTGATGTCTTTTCATTGAATCCTCCTAATTGCATTGATTTATCCGAAAGATTTCACTTCAATTGAAATTGTGTGGGTAAGAGAGTATGTAGACGAGAGAGAAACAAATTGGATAAGTGATGAAAGTGAATTAGGGTTAGACGAGTGTTTATGAATTTTTTTCAGTTGGGATTACAGTAGGGATGACAGAGAAAATGTTGGAGTGAGAAAGATCAAAGAGAAAAGATTGAGAAGAATGAGGGAGGTGAGTAAGAGTTTAGAGGTTTTTTGTTTTTTTTTAGTTTTGAGAATGAAAATTATTCAAATACTCTTGATCAAAAATCCATAATATATGAGAACATTTTTATCTACTAAAACCTGATATACAGCTAAAATATACTAGCTGAAAAAAGAAATTAAACCCTTATTTATATATATATATATATGGTTTTTACTTAATTGTTTACACATATGCTAATAAAATACATAAACACGAACGAAAGAAAATTTACAACAGAAAAAAAAGTGAGAAAAAAATGATTGAAGACTAAAAGAAAAAATATATAGATTCATGCGAAACAAAAAGTACAGACAACTTGTTACTGAATAATAAGAATAAAAAACAAATAAAAAATTTTAATACCAAAACTGAAGAAAAAAAATATTGAGAACCTATTCAAAATTCGCAAATTTACGAAAATGTTATTTAATTCTTATATATTTTTTTTTATTGTTGCTAAAATCTTTGTCTTTATTTTTTCCATGTGTATTTTGCAAACTGTGAGCAATGCTGGTAGAGTTACGGGTTCTTCCTCCTTCTTGAATTAGGGTTTTCAGATTTTCATTTCACTCTCACTTCATCATCCTCGTCACCTGCAATGTATTTTCCTTTGGATCGCTAATTGTTGAACATATCATTGCATTTCCACTCTCGTTCTGTTTCGCTAGCTCGATATTCCAAAGTGCTAATTGATTCGGTATGTTATAGAGCTCTGTTGACATATTTTATCCTTTTTATTTTCCCGTTATTTTGCACGTTCTATACACTTGCTCGTCTTCTATGATTGATTTACTTAAACTTTTTAGTTTGATTTCTTTATTCAACCCTAGGATTCAATGACTTATGTTTATTATACAGACTGATATGTCTTGATGGTTCTATTTGGGATTCAGTTCCCAGAGTTGGTAATTATTTTGAAATATCTGTTTCAATTTGTTTATGGAATGTTTCGTGTGAGAGCAAGTAATCGGTAAATGCGTGTTGCTGTATGATTGCAGTGTGGGTTATGTGGTTTAGTGATTGGTTTGGGTTTTGTGGTTTTGATGTCTCAGAGGTTGTGTTCACATAGGAGTTGTTTGTGACAATGCGACGGCAGGGGCACTATGGGGATCCATCGGCCAACACTAGTGTTGGTAGCCAGATGCATCATATGGTGGCCGGTCCAAGGGGGGAGGCCAAGTCTGGCAATTTTGAAGGACGGCTCGAAGCCTTTACTCCAGAAAGAGAGAATCCGTATGCGAATTCCAAGCCAGAGGGTCAGTGGAGATGGGAAATGGACGAATCGAAGATGTCCAATTCAATGGCATCTCGGATGTTTAGTGAAGGCAAGTATTTTTCGCTGCCACTTCACACTTGTTTATCCTTCTGTTAACCTAGCTATGTGCTGCATCTGGCTTTGTGAAAACAATTATGTTTTTGAAGTATGTCACGTGAGGGGCCCATAAATCTTGAAGTTGTAACTAAGTATTGTTTTTACAAGTTTTTATGATTATTTAGTATAATGTATATTTTGATTTCTTGCCATTTTTTTCATGAAATTGACATAAATGTCGAGTCTTGAACCGTTGGTTTTTCACTAAATAAAAAGTAGGATCTATGATGTAGACTTAATGGAGAAGAGTGTGTATGTATGATATATCTTCTGTTTTTTACGCTGTTGCCAGAACTAAATCACCTGATAAATGGCATAAGACAGAAGAATAACTCATGCTGCACTTGTGTACTGAATTTTGTAAAAAAATATCGAGAAAGTGAAAATGCTGAATTGGAGAGAAAGTAAAGAGAAGACGAGGAAACAAAGATAATGAGATTATAAAGAAGACTAGGAAAAGAAGAGGAAGAGACGTTATATGGTGTAGTCATAGTTATCTAAAGTATTATGATTGTTAACCTTTCTTCTGTATTTCAATATGGAGATTTTTGTTTCTAAATTAGAAGTGAGGTATTAGCGTGACTCAATTGGGCAGCATAATCCTTCAGAAAACAGATTAACAATTCACGTGACTCAATTGGGCAGCATAATCCTTTTAAATGTCATCCTTTCCAATTTGCTATTAAATGCATATAGTTATTCTTGTTCCTGGCATCCTTTCTGCAAATTTTGCTTCTTTTTCAATGAACAGACTTAAAAGTAGTACTTGATGTATAGGAGATGAATTTATTTTACTTTTGATGTCTGCTTTTATGGAGTTGTAATTCAGTAAACATGGCACATTTTCAGAACCTATTTTAGTTTTGAATTTTCAAAACATTAGCTTCCGTGTCTAGAAGGCCTGGTTACACATGTTTATATTACGGAAAGAGTTTTCAAACTCCTAAACAGAGGGGAACCGTTTCATGTTCTAGTGTAGGTCAAGGGGTTGATGCTTCAAAGTCCTATTTTCAAGGGCAGGGCCGGAACAACAATGATTCCAGATCTCAGGCCCATGAAGAAAATATGGATGTTGGATACGAAGGAAATCATTTATCACAAACTTTTGAAGGTCTTGAGCAGAATTTTCGTGATGACATTATTAAACTCACTAAAGAACAGAATGACGCTGAAGATGCAGAATATGCCAGACACAGAGAGGTTTGAGATAAACATAAAAATAAACATTATTAATTTGTTACGGTGTTCTTGAAATACCCTATGTCCTCTACTCTTTTTGCAACTTCTTTTGTCTTGTTTCTTTCTTTTTCCTAATAGATGTTATACAGTTTGCCTTTTTTTGAAGATGTTAAAGATACTGTTGAAGCTATAAAACTTTTTATAGCTGTTACGTAGAGTTAGAAACACACCAAGGTATCAGATACAGATCTTCTTAGAATTACGATTTGCAGGGATCCAACTATGTCAATGCAAGCTTATCAACGGGTTACTATCTCCATTTATGGAATAATTTTTGGAAGGAAAAAATTGTTTCTAATGGATAGTTTTGTTGTAACTTGTATACCTAGGCTTTTCCATTTGATAAACTTAAAGTCATTATGCAAATGTGAAACTGCAGTTATATACTGCTCTTTTTGCATCTAGGTTGATAAACTTGAAGTGATATTGTAAAACTTTGAATACAGCAGTTGCGTGTACTTTTTTGCATCGTTTAAACTATATGAACTAGCCATGGTGTTGTCTGATCTTAGTACTGTGACCCATTTTATAATTTTTATAATACTTCCTGAATATTAAATTGATGTGCAAAATCATCTTTGCATGAGTATTCTTATTTTTTATTGTTGAGTTGGGTTCTTCTTTTAGCTAACTGTGAGCACTGGGTCAGTTGTCACCTGCATATTTCCTTGTATTTTAAATGATCTATGTAACTGTCTTGAAGCTGGATATTTGCAGCACACTGGGTGTTGCAAGGATAATCTTATTCGTGTTGAATTCTGTATATTTTTCAATTCCATTGAGCTTTAACTAAGTTCTACATATTTCTTTTCAGAAAATTAATGCAATCAATGCTCAGTATGAAGAAAAACTGGCAGCACTTCGAGCTCAGCATAGCAACCGAAGAGCTGAATTTCTTCAAAGGGAAGCACATGCTAGGCAACAACAGTACCAGCAACTCATAAGGGATCCTTACCCAAGCAGTGGCTTGGCACCCCGAGACCCTCATGGTTTCAACAATGCGAATGCTCCAGGTGTAGGTGGAGAAGTGCAACGAGGTTATTCTGCCGATCATTTTGATCCTAACAGGGAGAGAGCTCGATTTCTTGGAGGTGGTAGAGATCAAGGATTTGAACCTAGGGGTCCATATCCTGGTGGTCGTGTCTACGACACTGGTTCACGCTACTACAATTGAGTTTTGACCCAAAGGTTTATCTCTCATTTTGGGTTTCTACTGCAGGTGAAATTATATTGACATGATCTAATGCTTTGTCGTTTTATCATCTTTTCGTTACCCTGTTTATGGAAGTTAACTGTTATTTATATAGATCAACATTGGAGGTGCAACATTGGTGTTGTGCATTTAGATGTAGAACCGCTAGGATATTTGTTGTTTGTGCTTATGAAAGTCAATAACATAAAAAAACTATGTAATACGGTGTTTCATTTAATTCAACTGCATACGGAGAGATAGCATTACTCGGATAACTTGTAGCAAGCATCGATGCCAACCACACAAGAAGCAGAGCAAAGCACCAAACCTTATGCTTCTGCTGCTGGTCTTCGATGTTTGTGATTCAAAAGTAAAAACCGCTAATTTAAACAACCAAACAGATAACAGACGAGTGAACCATTTTAGTTCCTAAATGTGTCTTGTTCACACCTTGATTTTTGAAGCTAAGGAGATTTTAAATAAGTTTCTACGTTTACTATTTATTGTCATGTTGGTCACTTATAATTTCAGTCACATTTTAATTTTTAAAGTAGTATGGTTGATCAGTTATACTTTAGATAATCTTTTTAGTGTTTTTTTCAGTTTTAGGACTATTATGATTGTTATACACTTTTAGAACTAAAATGATTTACTGAAAAGAAAAAAACTCTAAAATCCAAACTGGGCACAAAAGAATATAGAATGGCCTTTAAATGTTCAATGACTCATGATAGGACATATGTTGCAGTATATCTAATGCCATAAATTTTAGAGCTTTATTAAGTGACTGATGTTACATTATAAATAAGCAATTATTGTATAAAATTGTTTGGAGGGTAAACAATGAGCAATTCATATAATTTTTGTAGTTAGTTAAACTTATTCCATAAGTCTTTTTCTTCCAATTTCTTCCCCAGCCCATGTAACCGTACACACCATAGCCCTGCATGATCAGAACGTGGGAGAAGAATGGTAGCGTTGGGGTGGACGCAATCGGAGCTCAGGCAAGGAGCATACGGCGGAAGACGATGCCTCCAACCACTCGGTGGGCCTGGATCGCGAACTTGTACAAGCCCATCAGATCGTGCTTCTTAAAGAGCTTCTTGCGATTCCAAGAAGACTGTTGTTGCGCATTGCATCTGTTGGCACTGATTGGTTGTAGAAGGAGAACATCTTTTAAGCTTTTTCGGTGGTTTGTTGGCTTTAAATTTTCAAGTTTACTGGTTATGATTTTTCTTGCCACTGATTTGTTTTTCTTCTCTCTTCTACCCTGATCTCCTCTTCTCTCTATAACGGTAAAATACGCGACTGTATTCTCTATAAAATACATATTTTATTTAATGAGAAGAAAAATAAAATAAAATATTGTATCAGAATAAGACAACCACGAAGACATTTGCATTATTAAAGATTCTCTTAGAAATTATTGGATGTTGAGGTTATACTGAAACGGAGCTTGCAAATTTATTGCTGCTGCTATTTAAGCTAAGTTACGTTGATGGATCACAAAAGTGGGTTTAAAAGAAATTAATTAAGTGGACAATTATGTAATCAAGAAGAAAACAAATAGCAAAATTTTCAGGGGATCTATTCTTGAGCCGGAGACCCTGAATAACCATTATAAGCTTACAATTATAGAAAAAAAGAAGCTAACTTCTCGCTGAGCTCCTTCAAATAATTTCGAGTAAACTTGTATATATTCTTGGATTACGAATATGTAATTTTTGTTCCATTAACCTTACAAGGTAACTATTTGATTAGGACTCATGATAATTTGAAAAATTAACTTCATTTAGAAATATTTTCACTTCGAAATTTATATCTTCATTTGTGAATTTTATGTATGATTTAATTATTCATGAAGTTTGATCTTATTTAGAATTAATGCAATATCACAAATGGTTTCCTATGCTTTATTACGGAGTTGTTATATATACATGTCATTAATAGTTTTTTAAATATATATTTTTTAAGTAAACTCTTAAATTTATGAATAATGAGTTTCCAAGTTATATATATAATAAATTACGTTCTGCTTTTGTGTATTTTAAAAGTGCAATTGTAAGTCTTTGATACAGTTGAAAACTTTCAATGAAGTCTTTATTAAATTTTTGTATTTTTGAATTCAAAACTTAATTAAGCTTTCATTTAAATATATTATACTTGCCGATTGTAATGCATTCAAACTTTAGCATGCAAATAATTTATGCATATGTAACTCGTCATTGTACATTATGGAGTTTATGTGGAGTATGTCATCAAAGCCACAGTAACTAGACTATCATTAACAATACATCACAAGTACTTTCCATATACTACACTTTCTGCAAGAAAACATTGTCTTGTTAGTATTTCATATGATTGTATTTATGGTTTTTTCTCTCTCATTTTGTTCTTTATATTAGAGTCTTACACACAGAACATGTCTATAATTTTTTTGTGAAGAATAAACTACTTGACTTCAAGTTTCAACAATAGTTGTTACTATGAAGGTTATACTGCGCATTGTGTAGTGTATGAATGAGTGTTAGTAATTTCTGAGGTGCACTTTTGTGTAATGTTAGGTATTGTGAAGCTAGCGAGAAGTTGGATCGTTGAGACTAAGAGAGAGTTTGGTGATTGATAAGGGTTCCAATATAGTGACTTCATGAAGAAGAAGCTGGAGACATGTTGATTTTCCTGCAGATAATAATCTTCATCTGTCAGCTTGTATTGCGCATGGAAGTGACAAATCTTACGTACATGTTCCTTTATGCTACCAGGTGCTCATTATAGAGCATCTGTCCATCTAAAACTGCTGTTCATCTTTTCAATACCCATGTTCACCCCATCAGCAAATCAATAGAAGACAAAATCTGCACCTGTCTATGTTTTTTTTTCTTCAGAAGAGTTTCTGTAAGAATATTATATATATAAGAAAAAAATGAAAAAGTTAAATATTATATAAGAAAAGAAATCTTTGAATTTATTATGTTAAGGCTTTTGATTAAAAGTGATATTAAATCAATGCATTAAATTCATGTTTAATCGGTTATTTTTATAATGAATATTTTCTCAATATCATGTGTCCCGTTAAAGTGAATAACAATTCAAATAAAGATACTCATGGTTTAGCTTGAAAGAGATTAAATTTTCAATGTGAAGAGACTTACATTTGACATGAAGATTCTTGAATATTTAAATAGGAGTCCAAGCTTTCTATAGAATAAAAATAAGAAAGTTGAATATCATGTAAAAAGAAAATCAATAAATTTACTATTGTAAAAGTTTGGATTGGAAATTATGTAAATTTCTTATAGGTGAGTTAAATTAAAGTCTCATTTGTGTAATGGAAATTAATTTTCTTCAAGAGATCTCACTATGAGACCAGAAGACAAAAATGAGGTTTAAAATTTAGGATGAAATTGTCACTAGACATCATATCTTATGATAAATAATATCTTGAAACTTTGATTTCTAACTCTGACAATGACATTGTAAAATTCATGTAGCTGATAAGATAAGACAATGTTACTATTATTATCACCATTATTACAAAGTATACAATACAATATATATATATATATATAGGTAACAAAAGTAGGAGATTCTTCTGTGATTGACATTATTAAGACAAGAAGATGAATGTATGCATGAGAAAGATTAAACATGAAAGCCCTGGAAGAGATTGAAGGATAAGTTTGTTGATTCTGAAGGAGGTGTTGAGGGAGAAAAGAAGAAAGAAGATTTTGGAGTGATTACAGAAGCACAGGATTTGAGCAGTAGTATAGTAACATAATGTCTGACATTTGTTAGTTTTGAGCATCATGGACCACATTTCCATATTGGTGTTAAGGAGTGGCAGAAGTGTTGGTGTGTTGTAGGAAAGTACTTGAGAGACAGCCTTAGGGAGGGACCAGTGATTGATAGGACTTAGGGTGAATTTGTCTTTGTCATTCACATTTTACAGATATAATAATTTAAATGCAAGAGACTGAGGTAAAGTTTAAATAAGACAAGGATGATCAAACTAGACATAGAAGAAGCCACTTGTGCCACTTCAGTTACACAACACTTTCAGAAATCAGTTATTTAATACATAATGGCCTCTTTGTTATGTCCAAAAAAAGAAACTCTTTCTGCTATACAATGATTTAATAATTACTTTTCAGACAGTTTTTTTTTATACAACACCAGAATCTAATTTATGCTTTTTAAAAAATTGTTTTCTGAGAGATTATTCCAGGGTAATTTTTGTTCTTACTTTTTTAATACTAGAAGGTCCAAGTTTGATTACACTCCTCCTCTTCCTCAAAAGCAAAATTCATATATACATATCTTTTTGTCTTCATTTTTGTTGAGTATAAAATTTGTCTTATTTTTATTTTCATTGGATAATAAGTATGAATTCTTGGATACTATCCCAAATATTAATTAAATATTTTTCTTATAAAAGAAATACAATTAAAATAAAAAACAGATTACATTATTAACAACTTAACGTAAAAAGAACATACATTTTATTTTCTTCATTGTCAAAGTTAAGAAAAGGATTTTAGTGATCTTGTTGTTTATCAAATAGTCCAAATAATAAGATGGAGAATACAAATTTGTATAGTGAAAAAATATATTTGAAACTAAGAATCCAAGAAAAAATAAAATGGTTTTTTTAGTTTACCTACTAATGATTTACACTATTGATACTGTACATTCTTTCCTGAAAAAAAAAAAGAAGAGTCAAATGTAATATAAAAATTATTTAATTTGATAAAATTGTAATTTATGTTTTTTGAGTAAAAAAAAAATTAAATTAAAATTGTGATGAAAAGAAAAATACCTCTAAAGTTAAAATAAATGAATTTAGTGAATATTGAATGAAGGCAATTAATAAAGATAATGAAAAATTATGTAACAAAAGAAGAATTTTCCAATTATAACGAATTAAAGAATCAAAAGGAGAATAAGGAAAATACGTTAGGTTACATAATACACTAAATAAGTAATTTAAAACAAAGAATGTGTATGATAATGATTGCTTTTAACGGCAAAATTAAAAACCAGCCATTAATTACTTTGCTATTAGGACTTTTGTTACCATAAAAATTCAATTATAAAACATATTAGTGGCCGATTTCTGTTATTTAATGACTGAGTTTTTAAAATAATTTCTTTCTTATACCTATGCATAATGAAAATTCTATATCAAACTCATAACAAATTCCTAATCTGAGCTTATATGCAAGCATTTTCTTATTAATGATTATTTTAATGAGTAGGATCTTACATTATCTAAACTAGAATCTAAGTTTAAATGAAAAATAAAGTTATCTCTTTGAAAACAGTTTTGTGGGTTTTTGGATGTATGGACTAAAAATAGAACACAAACTTTTTAAGGAGACAAAAAATACTTAATGATTTTTTTTTTCTTAAATAAAGATAACATTAGTGACCACCAGTCTTTAAATTAAGAAAAATGATATTTTGGTATATATAATTTTTTTACATTTATTTAATATTATCTTTTTTCTTTCTTTCTTAAAAAAATACAATTTTTTATGACCATTTTACTTTTATAATATATATATATAATTATATATATATAATATATATATATATATATATTAAACGATCTGTCATTATACTATTATTTTTAAATTAATTAAATTAATTGTCTCAAGGCTAACCAGGCACGTCACCTTAGCTTAGTGTTTTAAGTTTTCTTATTAAATAGATTATTTTTTAAAAATTAATCTATTTCATTATATTAAATGTACTTACGCTAGACTTTCATTTTTTAAATAAAATATGTACTTTGTACAACTATACTTATCAGCTTATATTTTCAAAGTAAAAGTCTTCTAAGTTTTTATATAGAATTTTATTTTATTTTAACTAAATCTCATAATATTTTTTAAGCTTCTTTTGCAAGTTTCTCTCTAATAGTTTTATAAAACCTATACTTTTATATTTTAATTTTTATAATTTCAAAAAATTATTTGATTATATAATGCAAACATTTTGAATTCTTAAGATATAGTATTTATTAGGAAAATTCAAATTTTAAATTTATAGCTCACATAATCATGTTTTTGTAGGTTTCAATGTAATTTCTTTTATAATATATATTCCATCGGTTCTTCTAGAAAAAAAAAACACTGAGCTTTTTAAGATGAAGAAAACATCAACATTTTAATTGATGTTATTGGTCAGTTGTGATAACTTTTCAATGCATTTTTCTTTTGTTGCACTTGCCAGTGTTTGCCGAAAACAAAACTTTTGAAAGGACGTTTACACTTTTTTTTTTTTTAATTTTAGGAAATGAGAGGTCAAAACTTAGATGGAAGCATATCAAAATTGTCTTCTTAAAGTATAAGAGTTTTAAGATAAAGAAAAGAAAATTCCGACAATTATCACTATTTAAGACTCTATTTTTTCTAATGAAAAGTAACATTTAATAATCAAGATAATTTTATAATTATAAAGTTTAGAGCTAATCAGATAAAGTTTTTATTTTAATTTTTATAAGAGTTGTATATATAGCTTTTAATATTCATGGCACAGGGAAGTATTTAATTTGTTAGTGGGTTTTTTTGTAAAAGAAAAAATAGAGAAGAAAAGGGCGAAAGTAAATGATCCGTATCTTAATTGGGTTACAGTTTAGATGCATTATTTTGTAAGGAATGGAAGGGACAAAAAAAGAGGACACATGCCATGTTGTAACTAAGACCACTATACTGACTTTGATTAGCTACCAACATCGACCCTTTTTCAAACTTTTCTCTCAAAATAATAATTCATAACATTAAAAATGGATGTTTACTATTTCTACTTTTTAAAAATTTTTAAGAACTGAATTTTAATTAATGGAATAACATGTTAATAAAAACAATAACATTTTAATATTGTTAGTAGCGGACTTTAAACCTAACTCAACTCCACAAAACCAGTTTGTAAGGTGAGGTTTGCATCCACTTATAAACTAAGAATTGGCCTTATTTTTAGTCGATGTGAGACTTCCAACATACCCCCTTCACGCCAAGGTATAGACATCTCGTGCGTTATAGTAGAAATTGGGTGGTCCGATAACGGTCCGATTGCGGGTGGAATAGAATGCCCATTTAGAACTCGCTAGGATAGGCTCTAACCATGGTCTGATACTATCGTTGAAGCCTATTCTAGCGAGTTCTAAGTGAACATTTCTGTTTTCACCATTGTCGGACCACTATCGGACCACCCAATTTCTACTATCACGCACGAGATGTCTATACCTCGGTGTGAAAGGGGTGTGTTGGAAGTCCCACATCGATTAGAGATAAGACCAAATTATAATATATAAGTGAGGTGCTAATCTTGGATATTTGATATTAAAGAGAGATGTGATTTAAAGTACACTGTGACCAGAAAACACATAACATAACCAACCAATATAAAAGAGATGTTAGGATGAATGGCCATGGATGAAAGGGTTTAATGTTATTTTGAGCTTTTGTGATGACTTTGAGCGATGAGCAGAGATAGTTTGCCATATGAGGTAATGTTTGAATGGTAGAATGAAAACATGTTAGAGTAGAATCAAACGTGACTTTATATTATCTTGCATGTCTTGTTACATGTCATGTGGCCTACTACTTGGTGTGAACAGAATAAAGAAATGAATCATCTTCTTCCTTTAATCATCACCACTTCTGCCATGGAATTCCACCATCTTCCTATTCTTATCTCTCCCCACTCACCACTTTCGCTGTCACTGTTTACGTACTTCCATTCAAGGACTACTACTACACACTATTCTTATTTCTTATATATCTGTAACTTCTCTTTTTATATTGCAATCATCAATTACTTCATATACCGTCTCATATATCATATTTATCGCTACTGCATTCATATAACCGCAGATTTGGATTCTTCAAATCCATCAGATTAAGGTGTTTGAGGATACCTCACACTCGTTTCCATCATCTCTTTCTGCAACTCTCACAAGTGCTGCAGCAAAACCTACAGTGGAGTTTGTGCTAGACACATTAGTAGTTATACCCTTTTTTATATTATGTTGCATTATGTATTTATTATGCACTAGATGATTAGCTACGTATATAAATATATTATACTATGTTAGTTATTTTAAAAAAATAATTTTATAATGTGTAGATTTACCATTTAGTAATTTTATAGACTTAGGTAATATATTCGGCTTTTATTTTTTATATAATTAACACAACAATTTATAATAATATAATGATATAACTGCTAAATTAACGAAGTAACTTTTAATATTATATGATTATATTAAGATGGTTAACTAATGCCAAAATATTGTTTTTTAAGATATACATGGATTTTAGATGGGAATAATTCAAAAGATTAATAAGAAAAACAAAGTTAAAATCAATGTTTGACTTATTTATTATATAAAAAGTAAATTTATTGTTAAAGTTTTAGACAGAAAGTGATGTTTGGTTAGATTTAGGTTATATTTATGTAATCTTATTCTAATAAAATGAATCCAGGATGTTCCAAAAAGAAGTTAACTTAAGTTCTCTAAAGTTTTGTTAAAACAATAGAATATAAAAAAATACGATTTTTTATGTGACGAATTTTTTTTATAATTTTTATTTTGTTTTCTTTAACTTATTTATGTTTGAATCATATTTAGAGATAATTTTGTAAAAAAAAAAGTTATATACTTCTAAATGTTTTATATATTTTTTTTTCAATAAAAAATAAAAAATCATCGGTATAAGAATACATGGAGTAAAATTGATTACTAGTATTTTAATATGTGCATTCCAAAAGTTTAAAAAATATTATATATAATTAAAACTCATCAATAATGTATACTTTTTAAAGCTATAAATTGTATTGATAAACAATTCATATTACCATATTAGGTTACATTGACTATTGACAACTTCTTTTAAGACAACTAAAATTTAATTTAAATAAAATATAAGAAAAAAGATAGTTTGGAAAACATTAAATATTTAAAAAATAGTAAAAAATACTTTAATTTAAGAAAGCTCTCAAAACACAATTTCTTGCCAAAAATAATTTCCAGGTATACTGTAATTTGAGATAGCTATCATGATTTAGGTAGGGAAGGTGTATTTTACTAAATATGTAGTTTTTAATATATTTTAAGTTTCTGAAATAAAAATTTCATAAAAAATGATAAAGATGATTTTACTAGTATATATTTCATAGTAATGTAAAATAAAATGGTTAAATATATTTTTAGTTTTTAAATTTATATATAAAATTGAAATGATTTTTGTTTCAAATTTTAAAAATAAATAAATATAATTTTTTTATAATTTGATGGTGCAAATAATTTCTATAGCAGGTTAAAATTTTGTTTAATACATTTAAAAAATTTGAATAAAAAGACTATATTTATTTATTTATAAAAGTTTATAAATTAAATTATCTTAAAAATTTAAAGGGAAATGAGTTTGACTTTCAGTTTCAAATTAAAACCTAAAAACATATTTATAAAAATAGAGTGTGTTTTGATATGGTTTTATAGAAGAAATGAGAAAGGTAATTTAGATTAATGAGTTATGATGAGATGTAAAAGAGGATTAATTAGGGTTATGAGTGGGAAGAGGAAAGGTGTGTGTAAGTGACATGACAGTCTGAATAGGTTTGGGTGAGAGACATCCATTTATTGTTTTGTGCAGAGAAAGATAAAGTGAAGTCATACATCCATCCATCCATCTATCCATCTATCAGACAACACCCTATTTCACATGGATCCATTTAACCCCACCAACCTCCTTGATTTGACCTCTCAGATTCTCTACATTTGACCTCTTCCCACCAAACAAACACCTCCATTCTTCAATCTTCCATTTCTTAAACCATCTTTAACAATCATTTTACACTCTCTAACCTATCAAAACCCTAAATCTAAATCTAAACCTAAAACCTCTCTCTCACGTGTGCCTTCCTTCAATCAAGGATCAAACATTATGATGCTGGAACAGTAGCATTTCAAAGGACCATGCATCTCATAACCATATATAGCCACCCCCTCTACTGTGTCTAACATTATACGTCACGTCACCATGACTGCACCAATAGTAGTTTTTCATAATGGAAAACACTCCCAACAACAAAACAAAACAACCTCTTTCTGCAGCTACCATCCAATCTTCTGCTTCCACCACTCACGCGCCTTTTCACATTTTCCAGATTAATTACTCATTACTTTCTTTACTTCATAATCTATATATACGGATACATTATACTTACTATATATGTCACACTTAATTACATTCTTAATTATCACTCTCTCTATATATAACACTATTTCTATCACTCACATTTTTTTAATTCTTAATGCATATCAAGTGAACTGAATTCCACCATTTCAACTTTCTTATATTCTCTAAAACCCTGCAACTTATACATGTTTTTACTGATTAAATCTCACATCTTTATATTTTTATCAATATTGTTTGATAAAAAGTAGAATTATAGACTTCTTGTATAACCAACTGGTGCTTGTCACATTCTTAATAAGATGAAAATGTAAGGCAAGATTTTAATAGGCATATGTACAGGTTCTGCAAAATGAATGTAAGAGGTGGCCTAAAATTAATGAATTTTTCTTATGAGAGTTTGATAAGTGTATATGGGTGTTGTACAGAAATTATACTTTCCAAATTGATTAAAAAATATTGTTAATATGATTTTTAAGGTAATTATGATAAAATTCAAGTGGTTTACAGTACACTGTTGTTTGTAACTCTACTTTTTATAACAATCATAATTACAATTTAAAGTTATATTTTAAGTAAATTTTATTAGTTGACGAAGTCTTTTACAAATAACTGATCATGAAAAATCAAACTGTTCAAATAAAATGACAAAAGTTTGTTAAAAAGTTACATAATTTTATTTTTCACGAATTTAAACAAAACTTTATAAAAACACAGAACTCTTTACACATTTTCAATTAAAATCTTTGTTTGCTGCAACTCACCCTAAACAAGAGGAATATACTTACAACATTAATGTTTCATTTTTAATATTCAGTATTTATAAGCAGTTTTTGTTTGGGTTACATATATAAATGAATTTTAATACAAAAGTATAGTTATAATTAATATCAAACAGTTGATATTTTCTCATAATGAAAACTTCTAGGTCATTAAATTTTTGTATTTGAGAGAATAAAAGGTAATTATAGTTAAATAAGATTCACAAAATATATACACACGTAAATGAAGCAGTGATTATTTATTACTTTTTTGTATAGTTATTTTGAAAGCATATGTAAAATGATGATACTTTTACATTTGATATAGCATCAAAATTTAAGTCTCCTTTCTATATATAAATAATACAAAAGTAGAAGATGAAAATGAAACCAATTACGGAAATACATAAAGGCAACAGATGTACATCAATGAACTCCAACTAACTGGGTTCATACATTTATGTACTGATTCAACTTTTTAAAACAAAAAAATTATCATTATATCTGAGAGGAAAATTTTAATTATTGAAACAAGTAGTTTGATATATTATTGAACAATTCATCATTTTGTCACTAAAATTTTAGGATTTTGTATACTTGAGGAAGATTTATCTGATATTCTTGCTTAGAACGGATGGGCATGTTGATATATACTGATGCTAAAGAGTATATATTACAATCTTTTTAAATGACAGATTATGATTCTAAAGGATTAAAATACAACTATCTGTAGAATATAGTGATATTTCATTATTAATATTGTGAGTTCTTCTTTTGCCACCTATTTTCCTAGGTTGGTTTATATTTTTGTTTTATTAGTTTATTTAAGTTGGACAGTTTTGGTTTGAATTTATGAGGAGATAGAGTGTTTCCCTCACTGCTTTCCATACAATTCCCTTTTACTTAGAAGCTTAAAAACAAACTGAGTTCTGCGAGTGTGGCAGGTGATCATGCATGCAGAACCTGCACTACATGTTGCTCTTTTAATAGGGCTGTACTCCATTAACTGAAAAAATGGTCCAGGAAGAAAAATAGAAAGAAGAAGAGAAAAAAGGAGCCCATTAAAGAGCAAGAAATGTAATATTACACTCTTTAATTTACTGAAGGAACTACCATGCAAGGTGGGTAAAAAAGAGTTTCTCCAGAGGAAGCACTATATACCCAAAAATGGTCAAAGGGTAACCTTCTCAGAGATGAAAAAGGTGTTCATGTGGTCCTATGAGAGGGTGAAATATTATTGGTGTGCTTAGGGGTTGTCATAAAAAGAATAAATCATTTAGATAAACAGTACATAAATGTAACAATCTTTTCTCTTTACGTCTTCCAAATTAATGTGAAAGCAAAGAGAGATTTAAACACACTCAAACACTTTAGATTATGATGACTGAAGAAGCATCATCATCATTATGATATATAGAGGAACGTGTTGTTTACTTAAGGGCTCAAATTCAACACAATAAATGCAATCACAAGAATGGCAATCATTTCATAACAACGATATATCTATATATATAGAAAAGGGCAATACATGTACTATTAAACATTGGTGAGAGAGGGTGAGGTTAATTTGCAGGAGTCTCCCATCCAGTTGTACGATTGGGAAATTTGATCAACCTCATTTTCACTGATTTAGGTCAAGCATGAAAAAAACAAGCTCATACTCACAGGCTTCCATTTATATCAGTAGAATCCATTGGTCTTTTCACCTCCTTCTCCCTGCTCCAACTTTCCTTGACTGTTACCATCCAGCTTTAACCCAAAGTGAATGTGAGGGAAATGTGCCCACTGCATACACATATAAACATCAAGCACTCTTCATAAAGACAAATTTCATGGACTCACAAACATATATATTTATATATAACAATGAACTGCTGTTTATGCCATATATAGTCAAGATTCTTGCAGGAACTGGCAGATAATATAACTAATAAACTCCAAAGTTAACTTCAAAACTTTGAACAGATTTTCACTTATTAGTCTTTAAAATGGCTATAGCATGACCATGTTATTATAGTAACTCACTTTACAACACTTTCAGATCCATTTTATTAGTTTTTTTTCTGTATATATATATCTTTCAATGGCATTAGTTGTGATGGATAAAGTGAGAGTTTTTTCTGGAAATTCTAATGTCTGTGATGCTTGTGCTTTTCTTGTACAAATTAACATGCATAATTTTGAACAGGTATGGTCATTTTGAAGAAGGGTGATCGATCAGGTCTGGTTTTTCAATCAACTTGGACTGTGTGTGGCGTCCAAATAAAATGCGGTGAAAAACATGCTATGGTACATAGGAAAAATAAGAGAGTTCAAAAGCAGCACAGTGTAGTACATAGGAGAGTGATGGAATCACATGTAGACGAATTAGACAAGTGACACTGGTTACAGCATGTGTTAGGGTTAACAAAGTGATCACGTGAAAGTGAAAGTGGCTATGGCCTATCAAACTTGACCTAATTTGACAGGTTGTAGGCTTTTTAAAAGGGAGATTTGATACGGTTTTATGATAATGAACATAGTTGCCCACTCAAATGCTTAAACATATTCCTCAACAAATGTTGATTCACATCCCTTTTCTAATGCATCAGCTTTTGTAAACTTTGTCTTTACAAGATTGGATAACCTCATGTTGTATGTATTGTTTTTCTATCAACATCTCATGTTGTATATGACCAATAAATATATATATTAATATATATATATATATATATATATATATATATATATATATATATATATATATATATACACACGGCTATAACATAAAATACCATGTTCCTGGGTTGTAAACCAATTAAAAAATGTGATTTCCCACATATACCCTCAAGCTAGATGATTACTTTGGAAGGATGTTTGAAATAACCGTAGGAATAATATTGGATTGTGACCTTGAGCAAGAAGTTTATAGAAGAGACAAGAGTGTCTGTAAATTGACAGAAGTGGCTCCAAAAAACATGAAAAATGTAGAAAAGTGCAGCACGCAGTTGTATGGATCAGAGAATGATATATACTGATTAATGTAGTAATTAAGGTTAAACTCACGTTTTTGGCTGCGGAGCTGAAAGCCTCCCTGTGGCTGATATCTGGATTACTAGCCTTAATCCTTTGGATTTCCTCCCTGCAAAATCAGACACTTGAAAAGACTTGCTATTTGTTTTTACTCAATGGAATCATCTCTACTGTACTTTAGAATTAAGAAACTTATTTACTTGGATTGTTGGATCATCTTTATTCTTTGAATACGAAATAAAATTTTAATCATTTCGCTTGAATTAATAATGCTTGTTTCTTTCTTTAGTAATTACACCCTTTACTATTATCTTTATATATATACTACTTTTTAGAATAAATAATGTAATGATAAATGTTATTAATCAATGACAAATTATCCAATATAATACTTTATTGACTCTTAAAAAATTTAAATTATTATGCATGTCATCACTTTTATTTTTATATAATCTGAAAAAAAAAGTAAAAGTCAGGAAAGTATAAATATAATTGACATTATAACTTTAACGAAATGCGTATAATTATCTCTAATAATGGTGATGATGATAATTTCAGTCCTTAATCAAATCCTACATAATATATCACAGTAATTAGGGAGAAGCAAGGAGGTTGATTTTAAAATAACAAAGGGCGAAAACTACTTACTTAATGAATCGATTATAAGCAGAAGGCACACGATGTCTCTTCTCTGTAGCTGTTGAACAATCATGAGATGAATTAATTAGGAATATTGAATAACGATGTAAGAGAAAAATTAAGTAGAATGAATCATCAATTTGCACTAGATCTGTAACCCAAAAAAATTTACATCAGAGATTCCCCAACAGAAAAACTGGTTGAGATATGGAATTTTTCACACGAAAGGCCAAATTCCCTGGACAGACTGAAGCTGTGGAACTGGGTTGTGGAGGACCATTCAATTATATGCTCTAGCATTCAAATAGCATTGAAATTTCCGTTGTTTATCCAAGAGTCCATTGGATTTTCTTTCTAATTTCTGAAACAGTTTTTGTCGTCATTGCTTTGTACAGTTCACTCACAGCGAGAGAAGATCGACCACTACATAACTTAAGTACTGCTACCTCTTACTACCTTTTTCTTGCAAGTATCAATATAATTACCATGATGAGCTGTTATTATATAATGGTGAAAGGAATCTGTGACTGTAAAATGAATTACACGTGGATAATTGCGTTCAAATGTGTATATGTGTGTGATATAAAATACACAAGTCCTTGTTCTTGTTTTAGGGCATGGCATGACAGCAATGAATTAAGGATGGGTCAATTTTTTGTTACGTAAGGTCACCATCTTAGAGGGGGCCATTAAAATTGATGGAGAAAACAAGATGCCCCAATTGGGCACATAAAAACTGGTTACTCAGATGGACGCCGACTCTCTGAAAAAACTGGAAAAACTTGTTTTTATGACTAGTGGCCCTCAATGATAAGGTCGTTCTGCTGCTGCTGCTGCTTGTATTAAATTAGCTTCTGCTGCTATGGAGAGAGTAGTTTGAGTCTTTTTCATCCTTAATTAAAACTTGTCACTGATATTAAAAAGTTCCTCATCAGGTTAGCTGGTCTAGTTATACATGTTGCCTTTTTGTTCATTCAGATTTAGGCGAATTAGGATACGATCCAAAAGCAGATACCAAAAGGAGGGAAAATTAATCATGAAATGTGAGAATGTATACTCACGACGAATGGGAGGAATCCTTGGTTGTTCATGCTCTACTGCCTCAAATGGCGCTATTTTGTTACATTTTGAAGATGAGGATCCCAGTTCCTTGCTGCTGGGTTCTTCAAAGCTTAGGTGCTGTTTCTGTGACTTCATTAGCAACAGATTACACAGAAGAATTAATAAAGGATCACACAGTTATTCATTCAAAGAGCTGCAGGCTTTTTCTTCTTTTTTTTTCTGTGAGTATAAAGAAATTATGTTATCTCATTTATGGTTGCCCATGGCGTCAGAAAGAGGGAATTGACCAATACAGTCTGAAATGTATATGCATATATATATATATATAACACACACCTGAGGGTCTTGAGGAGGAAATGGTTGAAGGGATGCTCCCATGTTAACTGATAGCAAATTAGCACAATGTCCACATCTAACCGTCACTATGGTTAGCAAACTGTTGTATGGAACACTAACCTGCAACACCCCATTTTCAAATACATAATAAACACAATATACAGTAGAAAAGTGAGTATAAGAACATCCTCTTCTTGTATGCATACAGTAAAACATGCATTCACGAATGAAAACCAAGAACTTAAAGCTGCACAATTTTGATCACCAATGGACGCACTTACACACACACACACATATATATATATATATATATATATATATATATATATATATATATATATATATATGGATAGATATGTGTGTATGTATACATACATACATATACGGGTGTTCACATTGTCAAAAGAGGTTAACGTTTATACATGTATAGGATAAGTGAAGCTTTCACATTCCCAAGAAAAGTGCTTCCAAAGCACACCATGCAGCACTGCAATGAAAAATGAACAGAGAAAAAGACAAAATGCATAGCTGCCAGAAGAAAGAGGTTATAAGAAGATGATAAATAAGCTAGAGAGGGAAGCGAATGCAGTAATTTTTTCAGTTTTTCTCATTCATTCTGAGAGAGGTATACTTTTAAGGGTGTGTAGTGTGCAGTGTCCAGCTAGGGAGAGTGTGGTGTGGTGTGGCACATTCAATACATCCATATAATAGCAGCAAACGCTCTGAACCTGACATGGGGCGATTTAAAATTCAGTACTCTCAATCTCTCACAATGTCCCCTTGTTGTGGGTGCGCATCACTTTTTGCTGACACTACAAGGCAAGATGATAAAAGATAGAAATTGTTGCACACAGTGTGGTGGAAAGAGAGAGGGTGAAAAGGACTTGACTGGAACGGAAACCATCAAGGCCTTGAAGGGCTACACCACCGTTAACCACTACCAGAAGAGATGATGTATCATAATGAAGCAGATTAGCCCTTTAGGTATGGTAAGATCTCATTTGAGAAGGAGAGAAGAAAAGAGAATGCTTTCTCAAAAGGGGTAATTATAATTTCAACATGCTATGATGAAAGGAGAGACACAAAAGAAAGTAACAAGAAAGATTTAAGAAAAGGAGAGAGGGGGCATATGATATGATGTGATATAGCTTGTTCTGGTGGTGAAATATGAATTTATCAGAATCCCCACAAGTTCTTGTAGAAAGAAAGAGAGGACACTGCCTCTGTACTTAAGGGAAGCAACAAGGCTGAAACCGTGAAAAAACTTGATGAAATATACGATATCATAAAAGACGATATGATGCTTCACCCTCATCGCCACAGAAAGGCAATTAAGGGATCAAATCAAAGACTGAGGAGAGAGAAACTGCACTGCGTACCATCACATGGATTTGTTGTGTTCAGATTTAATTTTCTGAACCGTGTTAATTTAGCACACAAGTACACAGACCAACAAAGAATAAAAAATACCATATACCAAACCAAATCATATACTCATATACTAGTTGCTGTTTACTCTTCTGCCAAAAAAAATTATTATTTATTACAAAGTTGAACAAAAGAGGGGAACCCTAATACCTGTGAATAACCCTAGTATATAGATCTCAAGGCTGAGCCTTAGTAAGCATTTTTTAAGCATCTCAAAATTTCTTCCACTTCTGACTCACAAAATTCCTTTATTTCTCACAATTGTGTTGTTAGGTACGGGTAGGGGTTTCAATTATTTAATTTCATAACTTTCTGCTATTACTTTGGCTGCATATATAATATAAATATATACACATATATATCTCTTGCCGCTGACCAAACTAGCACCACTCATATCAAGGTAGAGGTTAGGGAGCAAAACCCAGTTACACTTTCTCATAAAATATTACATAGCAGTGGAATCCTTGGTACAAAAACCACCCATTTACCGAATTAATTCACTTTAAGTGATAGATTGGAGTGTTTCCCCGGGAATTAAGTTACCCTTATGTATAAATTGGGATACTTCTGTTGCATGCTTTCCAACAGTTAAGTTTTCATCCATTTATGTAATATATATAAATATGTGGATATATATATATTCACACACACAGACATGCATTCTGATTAGGTCTGAACTGAATTTCGCTTTTTGATGGGTACCCAGAAGCGCTTTTTCTTTATTCCTGGCTGTTGTATCATCTCACGATCTCGATCGATTAAAGAAATTAGAAAAAACCAGACTTGCCAAATTAGCTGGTGAAGGGCGTGGCGCAACAGAAAGCTCAGAAGAGTATGGAAAGAAATAACCAAAGAGAAGAAAGAAAGAGAGAAAGAGAGACATAGATAGGTAGATAGAAGAGAGAGAGAAAGAGAGTTCTGTACCGCTAGAATGGTGTTGCAGAAGTTGCAGTGAACATAACAAACACGTTCCGTTGCCATCATTTCCATTGACATTTTTAATCTATATGTGACTGTGTCCTTTGAGTGTGTGCTTGGTGGATTTATAGGCAGATCACGGGGGAGAGAATCACTTGGCTGAAAGAAAAGTGAACATGATCATCAACGATTTACAGAAGACGCGGAAGGAAGAGAAAATAAATAAAAAGAAATAAAAAAATAAATAATTTATTTACTTATTATTGTTGTGTTATTTAAGAAGAGAGAGGGAGAGAGAGAGAGAGTGTGTTTGCAGATAGGTTAAAGATGGGACTAGTGTGGTGTGGTCGGGGAAGTGGGGTGGGGTTAGTGGCATTTGATTTAGGAAGAAAAGATTGATTATGGGAAGTGTGCGCGTGTGAGTGACACGTGCGATGAGAGAGTGGGTGTGTAGATGTGTCTGTGTTATGATTGAGAGAATGAGTGGGTGGGAGTGACCCATCTCTAACCATACTGGCTTTCTGTAGCGGACGAGGGGGGCGAGCCATCAATGCTTAGAAATTTGGAATGAATGTTTAGGGATGTGTTCCAAACCAATAAACTATTCATAATTCAATCTAACATAGGAAAAAAAAACATTAAAAAAACCACAACATTGTTCATCTATGATTAAGGTTGTTACGTGTGGAATGAAAGAATTCATAGGGTTTCATTTTACTTCAAAGAGTTGAACTTTTTTTCCTACGTTTGTTACCGTTCATAGATAGATAGATACCTAGCTAACCAGGGTTTTTAATGAAAATAATTGTCTTTGTAGTTTTCAATGAAACTTTTTCAAAAGTTAACTATTTAACTTTCTCTCTGTCTTATTGTATTTGTTACTTTTGGATTGTTTCTCCATTATTTGCTTTCGAATATAAAGAAAATATTAAAAATCTATAATTGTTTATTTAAATTAAATATATTAACAGAAACATGTTGTTTTTCTTAAAATAATATAAAATAATGAGTTTCTGATAGAAAGGTGATGGAACAGGTTCATTTATTGTGCAGGGATTAAGACAAAGAACACAAAATGAATTAAGAGAAAAACATTCCGATTAAGAAGTTGTGTTTTTGATGTAATTAAGCATGAGGTGGAAAAGAGTATGGAAATAGGAAGTGGTGGAAAATAACTTTTGTCCATTTTTGTTTCTGTTTATCTATGGCGGTGTACTGCGTTAAAAGTGATTAGACGTGTTCTTGTACACATTCATCTCACGTATTTCCCCGTGAAACTCTCCACGTGGATTTATCACCATAATTAGAATCTTTTTTATTCGTTTGATTCGTAAATAAAACCTTAATCATATTCGGATCCAAAACTAAACAGAGTGAACCTCTAGACGGGCATGACCAACATGTGCATTTGTCACCAACATTGGGTGACATGATTCAGAATAATCATGTCGTTAAATATTCATAAGCTGTTCCATTTCCGTGTCTGTTTGTATCTATGAATATTTGGTCAGTAGAATTCTTATTAGGAGATTTTTTTTTAATAAATCATAATTAGTATTTTAACAAATTACTTAATGAAAGTTTTGTTACTTTCAATAAATTTGATTGCATTAAAATTGGACTTTAGTAATCATTTAATCTATGTGTGATTTCTATTATAAAAAAAGTTAGTAGACTAAAATTTAAAAAATCATTAAATAACAATTAATTTTAGAGATAAAAGTAATTAATTACTATATTTAAAATGTATAAATTGAATCTAAATTAACTTCTAACATTAGTTAACAAAGTTTTAGTTACTAAGATATTAATGTTTAAACTAATCTATTTAATTCAAAATCAGATACTAGTTTAGAATCAATAATACTAATTAGCTAAAATCTTAGTAGAGATCAATTTAAATTCTAATTTAAAAATTAATTATAATCTTTTATTCATAATAAAAAATATTTTTTTAATCAATAATTTTTAGTTATAAAATAGTATCTAATTTAGTAATATAGTGACTAATTATGTTTATCTTTGAAATTGATTGTTATTTAATGATTTTCTTGTAATCAAATTTACGATAAATTTTTAGGTCTAAACAAAAGTTATTTAAAGTTATTTCATCTCAAAATCATGTATAGATTAATTAAGTCCTTCATGTAAAATCACACATATTAACCAGTTTATCGGGTATTTTTATGTGATTTTTTGTGGATATTATAAATAAAAAAGTATTAAAATGTGTTCAATATTTTTACTCTCTTTTTTTTCATTCTATCAAGTTTATCATGTGTTTTTCTTTATTTAAAATCATTATAGAAATAATATTGCTCTATAAATTCAATAGTGTGGTTTAGTTTCACACTATATATACACACACACACTAAACATTCCTTTTTGAGAAAGTAGGAGTGAGGAACAAAATTGGAGCAACACATTCTTTGTTCCAAAAAGAGAATGTTGTAAAGTTTAAATAGAAAATTAAAAGTGTTGAATTATGATGTGAGTTTGTGTTTGAGAGAAGAGTTAACACTCATCACAAATATGGGTTAGAAGAATTTAGGGGGTTTTCTAAATTTAGTTATAACTTGTGTGTGTGCACCTTCCTCACCTTTGCACAACTTCATATTCTTTCACACTGTCTTTCATTCAACATCATTCATTATTCTAAACAAATAATTACCAAATTATGCGTGCCAGCTGCTCGATAAAAGACACCCTCTAGACACACAAGTTTCTGCATAATTCATTGATTCTAGCATACGGCTTCTCGTTTAGATCTTTCTGTTGATGGAAATTACATCTACCAGCTCAATTCTCCTAATCAAAAAATATGTTCACCATTATAAAAATTGCTTCAACTTACTTATAAATGGATTCTTCGAATACAAATAATACCAAGAGATGTAATTAGACAAACTTTAATACAATAAATTGTGAGGAACACTTCCAACCTAAAATATTAAAATTTTGAGTTAAAAATATATCCTTTAAAAGGTTATTTAAATACTCATTACAAGTTTAAGTCTAATTAATTTTAAAAAATAGTTTTTTTTTAAATGTAGGTCAAATTCAAATTAACTCACTTAAATTATTAAACAGGTTTGTGTCGAGTCCAATAGATTTGATTTATAATCCATCAACAACAAATATTTATTATTTTTTTACCGTATTTTCATAATTTTATTAGCATAATTATTTATTACTTCTAATTATATAGATTAGCAAATTGAGATTTTTATACTGTTTAATAATATTTAAATAGTTTAACTATTTAATTTGTTTGTTTATTGATATTTTAATTTTCAATTACTATATTTATAATAATGTTTGATCAAATAAATATCCATTATAATTGTATGATTATAAATAAAAGAGTCGAATTAATTCATCATGATTGTACTGCGTTAAAATATATACAAAAAAAAAATAAAAAACAAAATATTTTTAACCAAATCAATTCACCTAATTCACCGTCGTCAAGCCAAATAATAAATTTCTATATTACCAAAAAATGAACATAATTAAATTAATTATTTTTAGGTCGATAATACCATTAGTTAAAAATTTGATACCATATCTCTTGTATAAATTGACTTATGAGTTATCGGATTCAAATCTTCCAATTCCCAGTATATTTAGATCTCGAATATATTTACTCAAATAACACACTAATGTTACTGAACTCATGTTAGTATTAAATTCCATTAAAATTACAGGCCTTTATTATAATCACGTTTTAATTCGCATAATAAATCTAATAACAATAGTTACTATATACATCTTAGAATTTCTCATTTCTCATAGTCCACTCACTCATCTTTAAATGTTTTTATTTTTTCGTTTTTTTTTAAAGAATTTAGAACAAATTATTTATATTTTCAGATATAGGAGGGGTAACTAGTAAATGGAAAGATGTGTAAAATTACGAATATTTTTAATGTCTATTCACATGATCTATCAGTGTTCAAGATTTTGCTTAAATTAAATGAGATTACGTTGGACGTAAGAAAATTTTTAGTTAATTAGAAATATATTTAATTACACGAAACATATAATTACAATAAACGGTGATGCCGCAACATCCAGCTAGAAATGTTGCGTATATTATTCACGTAAAGTAGAAAATGAGAGCATTGTCAATTGATGGGGAATTGATTGGACAATAGACCATATGCTTTATCTATTATATTAATTAAGCTTAACTTAATACTTCATGTAAATTATAAACTTTTATCACTGGTTACTCGTGGTAATTTTTTTTTTCTGGTTTCAAATAAAAGGAAAAAGTATTTTGGTCAAATTGAAGTTAATTTTATGTAGTTTTACTCTATTTAATAACATTCTTGTTTCGGTAAATTAGTTGAGGCCGAGATACGAGCGTAATGAATCTCCATCGGTCCTTCCAGTGATACTGTTTCTGTCGCGTCTCCTTCCTGTATAAAGCTTTTTGAAATAAAATGGACTGGGTACCTGCAAAGGCACTCCGACGCTCAAGTTAGAAAAGGATGGATTGAACCTTTATCAGTTCAAAATGAAGAAGAAGATCAATATTCTCTTTCTTAATTTCTCTCTAGGGGAAAAAACGTACATTTCTTCCTCTTGCTTTGTCATATTTATCCCAGTAATGAAAATAAACCGTTTACCTTAAAATCCGGTGGGTTGAGAGTCTGACTTTCCAGAAAATACAACCGTTAAGTCGTACTTGATACTGGGTCAGTTGACTCCTTGATCCGCTGCGTTATAACCGGATACATCCAACCACTTGCTTCTTAACTTCTTAGGATTAAGATGTCAATTTTGACTAAAATCGACCGATCGCCCTATAGTTTAATTGATAGGCGATCGTTAGACAACGATCGCTCGTCAATCGATAGACGATCGTTAGACAGCGATCGCTCGTCAATCGATAGACGATCGTTAGATAGCGATCGCTTATGATGGTTGATGTCGAGGGCGGCGATGACCAACATAGGATGTCTCTATACGATCGTTCCTTTTAATAAGTAGACGATCATTTAGAAACGACCGTAAACTGCTTATCTTCGGTGGTCGCCTGGGTTATTAGTTGATTGGCTCAGGTAATCTACCATACAATTCTTATTCCTGTAATATCCTTCACTGAATCAATATTGTATTATCAATTATTCTCACATAAATAGTCTATTTTAATAATTAATTAATTAAATTTTTAATTTACTTGAATTATATTTTGTATGAAATTAAAATGTTTCAATAATTATATTTTAGAATAAACATGTTTTTTTTGTTTTTAAACTAATATAAAATATTATGTTTCATCTTTAAACTAAATTATAAAGCATTTAGTATTTATACTTTATCAAAGTCAATATAAACCATCTTTTCTAATAAACGACGTGCAGAGTTTTTTCTTGTAATAATAGAATTCCATAATTAAAATAGAAAAAAAAGTGGTTGGACACCACTTTTATTTTTTACGTCTATTTGACACCAAATTTTAATTATATATATATATATATATATATATATATATATATATATATAAAAATAAATATAAATTAAATGTTACAACAAAATAATAATTTTTTAAAGTGTAAATTGAAAGTACGAGAAAATTTACGTTGTCAAATAACTACTCTCCATTAAAATATAACCTTCATGAGTAGTTCGTTGGAAATAATGTTTTAAATAAAGTTTAATTAATAAAATTCTTTATAGATTAATTTAGAGACTAATCACAAATTTTGATAATAGTTTGGAAACGAAAAAACATATTTAATTCTTTCATATTAGTATAACGATAAGATGTATGTTAAATATAGAAATGATAAAAATATTTGCACATAACAAATAAAATTTATATAAGATATTAAATGAATAGCTGCGAATAATAAATATGGGTATTTTAATTACATCCTAGTTAATGGGTGAGTATTCCTTGTTTGTTAATCATTATAAATTGAATATTCTTAAAAGTAAATGATAAAGTAATATTATTAGTAAAATATATAGTGGAGTATGTGATTAGTCTTTTATAGTGTAAACTATGTTGGCACAACATGTTACTTAGTCAGAATCATGATAATATTTGTTTTATAAAGGATCTTCTCTTGTTAAGAATTTAGATGGTGGTGTATTAGTGGAGTCTGGTTTCTTAGTTGGTTTATCTTCTTTAAAAGACTTCATTTCTATTGTCGCGGTAATTTATAAAGTTTACAACAGCTAGATTCACCTTAGTAATTTTGAGAAAATTCCTAATTATTTGACGTCTAAAGAAGTTTATTTTGAGAATGAGTTGAAATTGGCTTTTAAATAGACTAATATTCTAGATGAGAGGAAAATTATAATACTAAAGATAATGATGCATCAGTTTAAACTAAAAAAAACATAGTAGAATAGGTCAAAGAAAGTTATAATACTAAATCATTGAAAATAATGACTTCTAAAAAACATAATGAGTTTTAAAGATTTTGTTTGGAATGTGAGATTCCTAACTAATGATAAAAGTTTTCATATGTGAAAGAATTTGTCTTTTTCCTTATATATGTAGTTTAAAGTATAAGAAATTTTGTGAAGGAAATGGGTTTAATGTTATTAGTTCATGTTTTTACTTAGTTTTTTTTTTCGTAATATGTCATGTAATTTTATATAAGTTTGATGTGATCTTTTTTATTTTTTTATCTTTTTTTCTAATAATATCCTTATGTAATGAGAGTAATATCCAGTATAAACTTATTTTAAAAAAAATATCAATTATTAAATAATTATTTAGAATTTAATTTTATATATTTATACTTTTTATTAAATGATTGATTTTTAAAAAGGTTGATTTTTTTGAAGTTTATACTTTGACGTAATTCATTTAAATTTATCTTTTAAAGAGAGCATTTACTTATATAAATAATTTAATATCTAACTTTATTAAAATTGTATTTTAAAATTACTTTTTTATCTTATTTATATTGTAAGACTTGTTTTAAATAATTTAACTTAAATTTAAAAAAAATATCGACAGATATCATATATATATATATATATATATATATATATATATATATATATATATATATATATATATATATATGTTATACTAGTACAAAATTAGCCTTTAACGTCATCCGTATACGTCAAACTTCAAAATAATCCACGTAAATTATTGATCGGTGGAATTTTTGTAAATAAGTTGAGCATATAGACGTCAGTTAGAGGGGTCCCTGACATCTATAATATTATAGACGTCGGTGCCCCTCCTAACAGACGTTTATATGTCTGACAGGTAGATGAAAAGTTCTTTTTTCCGCCATATAGTCGTTGATCCCGTCATCCCGATGTCTATATACGATTATCGATGTCGGTCCTCCTATCACAGACGTCTATATTTTTTCCGCCATATAGACGTTTGATCTCGCCATCCGACGTCTAAATGACCTGACAGGGTAGGTGAAAAGTTGTTTTGGACGTCAACTCCCCTTACGTCCGACATCGATATACACTGCGAATATTAATTTTTAAATCGAATGGACGTCATATTAGTGAGGTCCCCGACGTCTTATAGCATTTTAATCCAAAAAAATCAAAAATATTTTTTCATCACAAGTAGCTAAACGATAATAGAGTAAGTTATTCCAAACATGATAGATAACATATTGATACTACTCATTCCTGTCATTTCTAATTCAAAATACTGTAAAATTCAATATTCCATATCAAAATTGTGAATGCAAAACATGTGTCACAATATCAAATGATAACTTTATAAAACAATTATAAATTAGTATGATTATGACAAAAAGAAGGACACTAGTCGGGACCCCTCTTTTTTCGTAGTACCACGGTTGCCGGTTACATATATTTATTATAAAAAAATTAAAATAGAAAATTGACATTCAATAATAATTCACATTTGACAATTCATTTCTACCAATCAAATACATATTTAGCGAGTATTGTCCTATGTGTTTCTTAGTTTTAATAAACAAATGTGAAATACAGAAAAGTGAAAATTCAAACCTAAAAATGTGTGTTTAATATGAGTTGAATAATTATGAATAAATGAAAGTTGAGAAGCTAGATTTTTAAGAAAATTTAAAAGTTTGACTACATGACCTTCATATTATATATTTGATTTATTAGAATAAAAAATTATTAGAAAATATGGTTTAGGAAAAGGAATAAAGGAAAGACAACATGCAGTTGTCGAAACTACAAATGTGAAGAAGCACAAAGTAGGGATACGTATCGTACTAGCTACAACTAGCACCCCACCAATAATTTCCCCCCTAAATAATTGAGATAGATAGCAGAATCTATATAATTCTCAAGTGCGTCGTCACTCAAAAAAATCAAATAAAACTTATTTTCTCGTTATACTTTTCACCACTGAAAAAAAAATAGTTTTACAATAAACTTATTACTTTGTTTTTAGTATAATTATTAAGAATTAAAATCTAAGTCTAATTTAATTTTATAAAATTAAATTATAAAATGATATTTTTATTCATTATACAGTGTAATTTCACAATATATTTAATTATATAAGATCTCCAACATATTTTCTTACTCAGTTGACTTTAAGTTTATTTTTCTACCAAATCAATTTGTAATACAAGGTTTAATTTCTATACTATAAATTAACTTTTATTTTTAGTTGATATAAATTTTCAATAATATTAAAAAAGTCTTGAAAATTTTGTTTTAACTTTGCTAATGATTAAGGTAATTAAATATATATTTGATTTTTATTAATTATCACATGTATTATTAAAATAAAATATACGTGATCATTCTTAAAAATCAACCACAGTATTTAATCACGTCAACCATAACATTGAAGGAAATCAAAAGTTGAAATTATTTGTTGTCCTATATGAAAATATATGTTTATTGTGTTGGAGATCCTACCTTTATTAGAGTAAAAGCAAATTACAACATATAAATGAATTCGAATCTTATTTTTTGAGATATATATATTTTAGTAACATTGTTGTTTTTAAATTTATCATATTAATTATTAATATTTAGTCTAGATTTATTGAAATTACGATATATCTCATTAATGTTTAGAATGACAATTGAATATACATATTCTTCTAAAAAATACTATATATATATTATATATATATATATATATATATATATAAGTATAATATTATGTATTATTAATTTTGTAGGTGGTGACCAATCTCATTCTTCTTCAAGCTCCTTGTCAAAGCCACGATAGCTTGCCTCCTTGTGTTGCGGTATAGTTCTTGCGATGAGCAGGGCCACCAAGAAGCTCCTCCTTCTCGCTTGTAAGAGCTTTGTACAAGATCGTATTCATGCAAAACCCTTCTGACACTATGTCTCTTTGTCCTCTCTCTCATCATCATCCCAAACCCCATTCATGTGTTAAAGGTCACTTCCAACATGACATTCTATGGGATTTCGAGATTAGGGTTAGTTCCTACTTATCCCAAAATATATCATTTCACTTCATACACCTCGCGCCCTTCATATCTTACAAAATCATACTTTCTACATTTTCTAAATTTTAATCTATAACCCATATAAAATATTATTGTTATGACGGATTAAAAAACTTATTAGTATAATAATAAATAATATTTTAAATAATGAAAAATATTTAGTTGAAAGAAAAATTCAAGATGAACGATAAGAAAACATTAATTTGTTTCAAACTTGCATTCTCAAAATTTCTTGTTGTCATTCATGTAGAGCCTAATTATATTTTTCCCATGGAGTATAACTCACATGTTGCATGGTAAGAAAATTGCTTTGAGTAAAACATCCATTGCAATTTGAAATATTAGAGCTCTTAACTTTGTCGTAAGACAATAATTAGAACAAATACGTTATATTTATCTCATCCTTTAAAAATGATAAAAATTTGATTAACAACGAATAAACATTTGGGCTCATCTTATTACATGCTAATCAAAACAATATGGTTAAGAATTAGAATTAAGTTTCACATGCATATTTGATTTAATTGTCTACCTGCATTATTACCTTCAAACAAAGAATATGATGTATGACTCATGATGATCATAGGTCCAACCTACTTCATTTATTTTTTTTCTTCTTCGGCCTCAATACGAACTTTTATGAGGTCATATGATCAATATCTGGCTATATTTTTATAAGAATATAAAAGCTCTATTATATAGAGGACTATCTCCTAAAACATATATGAGAAGAACTTGAAAAAAAAATATTCGCAATTCAAAGGATTTATGACAAGGTCCAAGATCAAACAGTCTCCTTAAATCTTATAATGTTTCATGAAGAGAGAATTTAAAAACATTATAATTATGATTATGAGCACAGTTGAAGAATAATTTAGGAAATTAAATAATTTGTAATTTTAATTTAATTTTACTTCGCTGGATGAGCCAATTTGTGTTCACTAGACGAACGGGTCTCATAAGGCAAAAAGTTTGATTTGTGATTTTTTTTTGTTATTTTTATGTGTTTTGGGCTTTGAATTTTATTTTAGGTTTCTAGGTTTTCTTAAACTTATATACTTATATATAGAGATACCAAAAACTAATGTAGACATTATTTAGTCTTAATATATGCATTTGCATTTTTGAGAGAGGATTCTCTTTGATTTTGGATTTGAACTCATATTCTTATCAAAGATTAACATATTTGTGGTGAATCTTCACTTGACTTATCAATATGCTAGATTGTTTTTCTTTGATTTATTTTTATTGTGTCTCTTGAGGATTCAAATTTAGAAAAGATCGTAATCTTTCCTGGATATGATCATATCATTTAGACTTTTATGCATAAAATTGGACAAAAACACCAACCGGAATACACAAACTTAACTTGGCACTTTATTGAAATCTAAATCCAGCCTTTATTTGAGTTATTTGAATACCTGATAACTTTTTGGCAAGTATACCAAATCGTTCCAAGTAATACAGTGAATAAGTAAAAGTATCGTTCTCCCAAGGGACTTGTGCAACACATGACAATTCTTCCTTTTATAACTCAATTAGACATCAAAGTGTACAAAAAACACAAGAAACTCTTTTTGGTATTTTTATCAAACAGTTGGTGTGCAAGGAATTATATTTAAAAGAAACTTTGTTGGAATTGGGTTTCATGAATCATATGAATATAAAACTCTGTTCAATATTTCATTACTTCATTCAAACATTCACATCAAGGCATACTAGTCCTAATCCCTTAGCAACTAGTTCTAAATTAATATATTAAAATGCTAATCCCTTAGTCAATTTAACATACAATTTGCATTAGGGCCGATGTTAAGAATGACCAAGTTATTGAGTCTATCCCTAGATCCCAAATCACTCAGGTGCTCTATCTATGTTCATGTTCAAAATTACTTTTAGTAATCAGAAACATTCAAATAACATTATATTTCCATACAATGATAGTAAATACAAGAAAGAGCATATGAACGAACAACGATATATTGAACAGGAAAATTACATCAGAGTAAGTTCATTACATCCAATTCCAACGAAAGAAAAACTACTCCTAATCATCTAAACTTACACATTTGAAGCAATCCCTTGCAACAATGGTGTCTTGATGCCTCGAGGTAGTCTCCAGAAGTTCCTGAGATGTTTTCGTTTCTTTCTTTTGTCTGGAACTTCTGTTCGAAGAGAATGTTTTTGTCGCTCTGTCACGTCTTTTAAAGCCACTTAAATTCATTAATTCGCTTAGCGCACATGTACTGGTGCGCTATGCGAATTTTCTTAACTGCTGTATTTTAACTGATGTTATTCGCTCAGCGCACAGGTACTGGTGCGCTATGCGAATTTTCTTTTTCTGGCAGTGCGAATTTTGGCTTTCGCTTTGCGAAAATTGGCTGACAGAGTCTAAATAATATATCATTTCCTGTACAATATTTTACATAACAATCTACTACCTATTACAACTTTTCAACGAGGAACAACATGAAAAATTACAAGATTGAGTTCATTTATAAGTATAAAAACAACTCTTTTTCACACTTATCAATACCTTCTCAACATCTTTCACAGTCAACCAAACAATTTTATTGTTCTTATATGTTCATACAATTCATCCTATAGTAATCCATATACATTTTCATATTATTTTTCATTTATTGATTAACCTAGGCAACCTAAATTTTGGAAATGATGTTATTGTTGTGTTGTGATTTGTAATAGTTTTCAATCATTTGGCATACATATTCCGAAATTTTCCCTTTGTTATACAGTTAAATAATACATGTTGAATTGTTTAATCACCTCTTGCGCACATGACACATTCATGGCTTATGACATCCACCCCGCTTTTGTTTAAACCGTCTCAAGTTGAAATTAGATTTAACAATAATTTTCAAAACAATTTGTGACACTTTGATATTCAAAAATAGTTCATATAAATTAATATCTTAGCTTGATTTCTAATTTTATTATATATTGATTTCAATGTGTAAATTTTAGTTTTACTATCCTTCCAAACCCATTTTTCTTCTTTTCCATGTCTAGTGTAATATTGCCTAATTCATGCATTAAAATAATAACTTGTGTTTTCTCGTGTTCAAATCATTCCTTTCATTAAAATAGTAACTTTTGTTTGAATGACAATGCTTGGGGTAGGGATTTAGTACCTGCGGATATCTTTAACTGTCTGAAAAATGAAATTATAATTTTATCCTTCGTCCTTTAAATTATTTTTCTTAGTAGCTATTATATCTAGTATGTGCCGTCAAACCTTAAATCTCAATTTTTTTTTCATACACTCTCCTCTCATTCACATTGCCGTCAGAGAAGGGGAGAAAAAAATGAAGTTCAATCCTAGGGTTTCCTCTAGTCGTTCTCCATACCCTAAATTGCGGTCACAAGCAGCGCCAACCAGTCATCTTTGTCGCGTAAATCTCGCGAGTTCATCATCTTTCTCTCGCGCAACCTGTAAGAAGAATCCAAACAGAGATTCCAGAAAAAAAATTGCAAACTTAATCGCACCTCTCAATCGCGGCTCTAGGGAACCAAAAATGCAACTTGTGCCGCCACCACCTCCTTCGAAGGAGCCACCATGGAGTGCCGCTGCAAAAGAGAAGAGGTCAAACCCTATCATCACGAGAGAACCTCCAACGCGGGGAAAAATTTCCAGCAGCTACCGCGAAGCATCCTTGCCCTGGTCCAATTCGCGGCGCAAGCTCTCTACATTCTGGAACCCTAATTTTTTGGGTGAGAATGAGGGCTGCCACATGGCATCATTCCCATGCTTTCGTACCGCACTAGATGGGGAGGAAAAGGACCACTACGATGAACTTGAGGAAGAAATCCTAAAGAAGGGTTTGGGTTTGGCCTATTTTCAAAAAAAAAATTAATAATAAAAAAGGTGATTTGGACTTTTGGCCCGTTTTCATAAAATAAATGATTTGAACATTGGCCCAATTTTGTTTCAGAAAATTGTATGTTTTTTTTTTCAATTTAATTTAAACATTTTTAAAAAATTATAAAATATTATTTTTTTAAGGTTTAATACATCATTTGGTCCCTACTTTTATGGGTTTGATTCAAAATGATCCTACCTTTTAAAAAAGTTCAACAAGGTCCCATAATTTGTTAAAAAATGTTCAATTCGGTCCTTTTCGCTCACGCCGTTAAAAATCTAACGGTGCAAATGCCACTGTGGCCAAACTTGACTGAGCTGTGAAATTTGATGAATACGTGGCACGTTGCACCGTTAAATATTTTAAAAAATTAAAAATGACGTATTTCTTTCGCCACTTCAAGTTGCAGCACGACCACCGCCACTGTCACCGCTACGGTCACTGCCACCGCCACCACCTATTTCTTCCGAATCAACGGCAACACCTTCCACAACCCCCAAATCGATTGTCATGAATTTCGATCCCAAATCTTCCACATCACCAGCGCCAAACCCTAACTACAAGAAATAAGAAAGTTCTTCCCGGCTGCTTTCTTCGGGCCAAAGCAATCGGTCTCATGCCCATGATTGATCAGGTATAGTATATCAAACATTAAATTTACCACACGCCAATAACTCGTCTTTTGCTGAAATTCGTCGCTTTTTTGAAGACTGTATCTTTCCAAAATTTCAAAATATAACACATGATTCTCAATTTTTCTATTTTTTATGGTCTATAGACGTAATGGAATCATGAAAACGCATTGGTCATTTTAGTTCAGCATGTAATGAAAGTTATACATTTTCCTTCATAAAGGATTTATAGACAAGAAGAATGAAAACAAGGAAGTTGCTGTAAACGACTTTTTGCCTGCCTCAGCTGCTTTTGAAGCGGTTAAGAGATCCATGTAAGCAACACTCCTCTTTACTATTTTACTTCAATCATTACTGGTTTGGAAGCTAAGTGGTCCAAAGGTTTTGGATTGAGTTATTCAGTTCTTAGTTCCACACCATGTTCTATTTTCTTTGAAATGACTTTTTAAATTTGTCGAAACTGTCTTTCAAATTCCCATACATTTAGTTTTTATAGTTATTTTATTGGCATATACAATCAGACCTCCGTATTAGTTTCTTATAAAACTTCTCTTTGTTGAGAAGGAGCTTGTATGCGGACTACATAGTGGAAAGCTTGAGGCGGTAGCCGTTGATGAACGATTCACGTCAAGGATTTTGAATGGCGGAACAATTGATGATATTTGCGTAGTTAGGGTTTGGCGCCGATGATGTGGAAGATTTGGGATCGAAATCCATGACAATCGATTTGGGGGTTGTGGAAAGTGTTGTCGTCGATTCGGAAGAAATAGGTGGTGGCGGTGGTAGTGGCCGTAGCGGTGACAGTGGCGGTGGCCGTGCTGCAACTTCAAGTGGCGGAAGAAATATGTCATTTTTAATTTTTTAAAATATTTAACAGTGGAACATGCAACGTATTCATCAAATTTCATAACTCAGTCAAGTTTGGCCAATGTGCACCGTTAGATTTTTAACGGCATGAGCGAAAATGACCGGATTGAACGTTTTTTAACAAATTATGGGATCTTGTTGAACTTTTTTAAAAGGTAGGATCATTTTGAACCAAACCCATAAAAGTAGGGACCAAATGATGTATTAAACCTTTTTTTAAAATTGCGGGTTAAAACGAGTATCCAACGGGTATCCGCGGGTTGAAAAAAATCCGCAGGTTTTTTTCATGCGGGTATTCGGCGGGTACGGATACAACTTTTTACATGCGGGTCGGATTCAGGTATCACACTATTTGTGTCCGACCCGATCCGTTGTCATCCCTAGTTGGGGGTAACAATCATCATTGTTATTGAAAATAACGATGGTTCTAAGTAGAACTGTCGTCACATGACCATTTAATTTTCACTTTTACATGGCATTCAAATTTCATACCCTAGTTTTTCACTACTTACCCAGGCAACTGCTTATTTCTTTGTCGTTGAAAATGTTCATTACTATCGCTCATTACCGCTAGCACCATCATTCGCAAGCCACCAGAAGTCGCTTCCACCGTTAAAGTAATTGTTCGAGAGTGCAATTCCTACATGGTTTGCATAAATCGTCTCCCCTATTGTCGGTATCTTTCACGACCACTTTCCTCGCCTATGCCACAATCATTCGTAAGCCACTATAGGTCACCGCATTGTTAATAACCATTCGACAGTGCAGTTGGGCTTTCTTACCTGGTTTGCGTACATCTTCTCCTTCGTTGATATTCATGATCACCTTTCTCGCCTTCTTCGTTAACATACATGACCAACCTATTTGCCGATGTTTGCGACCACCGTGTTCGTCGCCATTGTGGTTTGTTGGCCAACATTTTCCCCATCACCTCTCGTTCGCTGCTTTTCTTTCTCATGGTTAGTATACTTTAATTTTAATTTAGTTTTATTATTACTATTTAATAAAATGTATTAATGTAAATGCATAATTTTGAATAAGTTTATTTTTAAAAATGTTTTTTTTCTCTTTCGGTAATAAGTATGAATTGTTAGATAGTTTTTATTTAATTAGTTTGGAATTAATGAGTATGAACTGTTATTTGAATTATCGGTTAAACGTGTTAGGATTAAGTCTGAAGGTATCCGACCTTCAACAAACCATGAGCGATCATTAGTTTTTCGGTTGATATTAAATACATTGATTTGTCTAGTACTCCAATTTTAAGCAGCATAAATTTAATTTTAATTTAGTTGAGGTTGTACTAACAATAATTGTATTAAATCTTGAATTGGCTTATAGGACAGTTAGTGAAGAGTAATCATGTTTTCTTAGTTGATTAATACATAAACTATAATTTACTTTTCATATATTTTACTCAATTTTGGTTTATTGCACTTTGTGTTGATTTTCGTATTCATATTTGACTGTGGAGATTTTTTGTTACTATTTTTATTTCGTGTCACTTAAAGATCAATGCGAAATTTTGCAAAATATAAGAAATAATAATTACAATTTTTGTACTATTCAATTATAATAAAGTGAATCTTTTCGAATGGAATAAAATCATACCTTTTATGAGAAAAAGTAAGATTTGCATGAATTTATAGAGAACTAATTTCAATCATGTATCTACAAAACATAGATATAGATCGGAGTTGGATTAATTTATCACAGATAAGTAATGATTACGAGATAGGGATTGAAAAGTTTTAATATATTTTTTGACTAATTTTCAATGCAGTTGTCATTGGCGGCCGCTAGTTCTACAAGTATAATAGATACGTAAATCTATTTTATAAAACACCTGCTACTACATTGACCTTGAATAAATGTCATGTTTTCTAACATTGAATGTTTTAATTTTAATGTTTTTAATGATATAGTATATTGAGTGGTAGATCAAATGCCAACACTAAGAAGGTCACTTAAATTTTCCTCAAGTATTTATATTTATGTAAATATTTTTATTATATGTGTAGTGAAATAAACAAACTAAAAGTCATGAGTGTGACTAATGGATAAAAATATAGAGTAGTTAGAGTTAGTTTATAATACTTTATATATATATATATTAGTTATTTAGTTATTTGTTACAATTTTAAGATCTTTAAATATTTTGAACTTTTTTAACGTGTTTGTGTAAAAGTTTCAGACAAGTTTGTGATAAAAAGAAATTGTAAATACTACATTAAAAAAAACTTATTTTCAATGATGATTATAGTTAAACTTGTCCTCGTTTTTTAATTGTAAATATTTTTGTTTTTTAAATTTTTATATAGATTATAATGACGGTTAAAATAATAACAGTTGTTGTTTTGTAAAAAATTTATTTTTAAGTTTCAGATAGCTTATGGCGACCTGATTTGAAAATCGTGATGATTTTAAGAGAATTGACGGCGGTCCAGTCATTTTTTTTATACTTTTATCGACAATCATTTTAACAATAGATCTAAATCAGCAGTAAAAAACCTGTTTTAATTTTCGTCCAAAAACTTTTCTCACATACTTTTCTTAAGTATCCCACCACTAAGATTCATAATTATTTTCAATATATAATTTAAGTTTCCTAAAAACTATACTTTAACTCCAAAAATATCTTTCCATAAGGCCGTACTTATCTTTTTTTCTAACCTCCATTGTTATTTTCCTAATAAAACTATGTCAAAAGTTTCTAAATTTTAAACTCCTAAGCCTCTTCTTTAGATTTATACATTTTCCTAACTTAGCCATACAAAAATGTTAAGTTACCCTATATTATTAAGAATGACTCTTTTAAACTTATAGCAATCTGAAATATACGTTATTGTGAATTCAGAAAATAACTTGTTTATTTAACCTTTTCTATTTTAGCATGAGAATATAAATTATATAAAAATATATATTTATTGCTTTTTTTATCAACGAGAATATTGTGAGTATTGCAACCTGTGTAAAAACATAAGTGATATGCAAATTACATGAGATAAATGGCAGGTATATAAAACATATTTTCTCATGTTCATACATAACCTTCATCTTTAGTGACGCTAACCACACACAAAAAAGATCAATTGAACCTTGTACTTGCTTTCGTTACAGAGGTCTTTTTCATCACAATATATATTGAATCGTTTGGAGATATTTTGAAGACAATTTTTAAAGTGGATGTAACTTCATTGTAAGCAAAAGTTGTGGCTAAGCCTCGTGTTATTGTTTATGTTCCAACAAAAATGTACTTCTACTAATCATGCATGGCCAAAACATTCTACTAAATGTTATAAAAAAGTATATATTTTATGCATTTTAAATTTTCTCACTTTACTAAAAAAAAAAGTTATTGAGTCTAAAAAAAGTTACGTTCTTATTCTATCTTACCTACATTATATCTTCTCTAAATTATTTTAGAATTTAAAACATATTTATATATTCATTCAAAGCATAATATCATATTTAAAAAAGATTTATAATCATCACAACATGATGGCATGATTTAAAGTAAGATATTAAACTAGGTTGTTTGGAAAGTGATTGAAAGTAAAATTATTATTAAGGAATTATTGTATGAGAAGTGATTGAGTGTAACATTGCCTTAATTAAAAGGTAATATGTAAAGCAGATAAATGATGGCTAAAAGGAGTTGGCAGAACTTTTTGGTGATTTCCTTAACTAATATTGTTGGAAGGGATATTTAGAACAAGATATGGTGGCTGGTGAGATAGATTGATGGTTGGTTGTTGTTGGTTGCAGACAAGTTGTTTCTTAAGATATGTGAAATCTATGAAACAAGAAAAGAAGCATTAATTTGGCTTTTATCAAATCATTGTACAGTAATATAAATCTATCCAATTTCGGGTCGAAGTCATTCGGGATGTTTTTGACTGGTGATGGTGAGTGTGAGAAACATGGTGACGGTCTTCAACACTATATCATACATATGTTATGTTACTACAAAAGTAGAAATTTTTTTAAGCTTTTGACAAAAGTGTAGTCTAAAAGGATGTTTAAACTCCGTAATTTCTGGTTATTCTTGTTAATGGGATGTCTACTTATTTCTTTGGTATGGAACCATCATGGTTCTTCTTTTATGTAGCAATTAAAAATTTGTCTTTACTAATAGATGAGACAACAGTTGAGTTTATCAAAGGGAGTTCGTAAAAGAGACATAAACACCAATAACATCTGTCACGTCAAAGATTGATATTACTCTTAAAACTTTAAAGCAATAAATATTTTATTTTTATATAATGTTCTACTTTATCAAAAAGTCGTATGTTTAAAGTATAATTTTCAAGATGAAACCTAATTAACTAGGATGACTTTTAATTATTAATTTTTAATTGCAAATAATAATTTAGACTTATTTTTTTCATAAAAGTCATGATCTATTCAACATGATTTTTGTTTTTTTGTTCTAGAAAAGTAAGGATCTATTAATTGAGTATTTTGTTTTTCCTATTTTAAAAGAATTAAAGGTAAAAGATATATTAAGTGGGGTATAAGCTACAACTAAAGAACAATTTAAATTCATAGAATAATAATGCAAATTTATATAATAATTGTTTTATTACATATAATAACGTAATCTTCAACAATTGTAATTAATATATTTATTGAGTGTTAAATTCTTTTTGACAATTTTTTTCATAGATAAATTTTAATATTATTAATACTTAAAAATCAAAATTAAAAATTATATTATTTTAAATGAACCATTACTTACAAAAAATAATTACTGTTTGCTATGTTTTTTGTACTCTGTTATCATCCACTGCATCTTTCTTCCTTTAATTCTTTTTATAAAAAAATAAAAACAAAGTATCCTTAGATCCTTATTTTCAAAAGAAAAACAAAAGTCGTATCCATATATTACAACTTTTATGTTCGAAGACTTTCAATTGAAAATTAACAACTGAAAGTTATTATTAATTGTCACGATTTCATTTATAAATTTCGATGTCAAAATAAAACTTGAAGTCATGTTCAATGAACACAACTTCACTAAGGAAAACATGACCCCTACAGTTTTAATAATAATAAAAAAAAATAATATTAATTTCAATTTTTATAATAATTTTTAGAATTATATATAATATTAACAATTATAATTTTATATTACTTTTACTACAAAGGGTATTTTAGTCATTTTTTATTTCTACTAATTAAATAATTTTTTTATTCATCATGTGATTAAATTCTACATTAATTTTTACAAACTTTAGTTTTAAATTAATTTTCATTCACCTCCAAATCCTGTCAAGAAAACAGTAATAAATTCAATCTCAAATCCATCAAATTCATACACTCACCCTTCCCTAATTATGAACACACTCTTAAAGGTCACCAAATTTTGATGGATGATAAAATACACAAAAAGAAAGGGCATTACCGAAGGCCACAATCCCTTAGAGACAACCATAAATCATCGGTAATGACAGTTTTCCGAGGGCTTATCGACGGTCAAATTACCGGCGGTAATTCTCTTGTCGCTAACCTTTACCGAGGGCTTTTGTCCTTCGGTAATTACCGAGGGGGAAAACCTCGGTAATTACCGAAAAGCAGCAGCCCTCGGTAAAACCTTCAGTAAAAACCAGGCAGAAGGAAATGATATTTGTATTTGTTATCAAACCACACAAACCTGCATAAGATGTTCACAGCACAGATAGACCTGTATAAATTTTCAAACCACAAACAGAGCTCCATAATATAGATTCCAAAATCATTCAATCATTAATGGAGTAAACAACAATATAATAACATCATTTGTATTGTTGAAATTTAAGAACTTGTATTTCAAAATCATAAAACATAAAACAATATGTTCATCTAGCAAATGTAATGTAACAAAATCCTAATGTAACATAAAAAATGTTCTAACAACTATGTTCATTAACAAAATAAAACTAAAAGTCTACATAGCCATCATCAGAATGATCTTCATCATCCTGTTGCTATGTAGATGGTTGGACTGGTGTGGGCTGGATGAACTTTACCTACCTGGAAATGATGAACTGTTGGACACTTGAGTGCAGCCCTTTTGCAACCAGCTTTAACCCATTGTGTTGGAACCTTCCACACATTTTGTGACTCAGTCCCTTATCGAAACCCTAAAACCTTGTAGAATAATGGACAAATTACATTAGCAAAACGTAACACCAACAAATATTAATCATCAAACACCCTCTTACGAAGAATAGGGGCTCAACACATTCAGGTTCAATAAGAAACCTACTTACCTTGACGGTAGGGGAAGTAGCGCAACACAAAACCTCCACTGTAGGGATTGTCCACACCCTCCCTCCAACATAGCCTCCTCGACAGCAACACAAAAGGCAGCAAGTAAGCCTCTACCGTACAATAGCCGTCAACGAAAACCCCTAACGAAGATGAGAGAAACGCACCACCCAGCCTCTCGTAGCGATAGCACCAAACCAGCTCCAAGCCTCACCTCACCACCACCTACCGAAGAAGGAATAGACAATATTGATTGGGAGCAAAGGAGAAACAATTTTCTCGGACTCAAATGGATTGAGGAATGAAGAAAGGGAGTAGTGCTCGAAGAAAGAAAGTTCGAGTAAAGGGAGAAAGGAAGACTTGCGCGAAAACAATTTGGGAGAATGGAGAGGAAAATCCCGAATTCGTATTTCATTAAGTCGATGCTTATATCGACAATCGTAAGCCTTCGGTAAAATCACTCAGCCATTATCGACGGTCACATACCCTTTGGTAAAATCACCTCACATGCTCTTCGGTAAAGCCTTCAATAAATCGATATTACCGACGGTCAAAAGACCTTCGGTATTTATCCTTCGGTAATTACTGCATTTCTTGTAGTGGTTATATCTTAAAAAATCATTATTATGCACAAACATAACGGACAAAAAAAAATGCTTGACAAAGTAAATAAAATGTATAAAAACTTTCTCTATCCATTTAATTAAAAATTAATCAAGTTATTATTATCATATTATATATATATATATATATATATATATATATATATATATATATATATATATTTCATAAGTAATAAGTATATAATATTTAAAACACTTTTCATAATAAATAATAAAAAACTAAAAGAAGACTTTAAATAAATAGTTAGTTTTTAACGAGGAGAATTTTGTATTGCGTATTGTTCTTTACTTTGAATTTAGTTAGTCTCTTAATATACGTGAATTTAGTCTCTTTAGCTAAATTATGTTAAGTTTATTTGACATTCTAAATGCATTTAATGATAACATTTAGAATGTCAAATAAACTTAACATTCTAAATGCATATTATAAACAAATCAAATGCTATCATTAAATGCATTTAGAATGTCAAATAAACTTAACATAATTTAGCTAAAAGACTAAATTCAGGTATATTAAGAGACTAACTAATTTCAAATTTTATTGAAAGCTAAGGGGAAAGAATATTTAATTCTTATCAATACTTATATTTTTCATTTTAGTCTAATTCATAAAATTTGACTTTGGCTCACATTTGCGAGAGAGAAAAACACTCACAAGGTTAAAAAACTAATAAAAAAAAGATTACAAGATTAAAATATAATAAAAGTTTCATGGATAAGGAATAATTTATGAGTTTATATGTATATATGAGGTCAAGATAGACAAGTTACATTGGGCTTATGATGACTCGGTTTTTTCATTTAGATTGAATTAGCTCAACTCCACCATTCAGGCTAACTCACCTTGACCAATAGCTCGTGTTGACACTGCTCAATCTTCGACCCTTGTTTAGTTCAACTTGACCTTCAACGTGAACAGACCAGGCTCCACCCCTTTTACATGAGCCAACTTAATTCAGTATTCGCTAAATTGTCTCATCTCGACTTGTGGTCCTTGTCGACTCGGCCTAACCATTGATCTTGAATGACTCGTCTCAACTTTTGACTCTTACTGAATTTTCTCGAACTTCAACCCTTACAACCTTTTCTCAATTTTTGATCTAAATTGATTTAGTTTGACTTTCAGCCTAGGCTACTCAACTAGACTTTCAGTATAGGTTGACTAAGCTTAAGTTTCAATATAGACTGACTCAACTTAACTATTAACCTAGGTTAACTCAGTTCGACTTTTAATTTAGACTAACTTAGCTCAACTTTCAACTCTTACTAAAGATATTATATTTAAAAATTAATTAAAAAATTTAGTTGATTTAAATCCACTTTGCTACTAATTAACCTTAACCTACTAAAAGTGAAATTTATTTAAAAATAATCGGAACTAACTTATAAACTGTGTGAGATGCACATATCTATTATTATTTTACAACTATAATAAGAAATTATTAATTTTATAACAAATGTCAAAATTAACTTATGTCCTTGCAAATTAATTAAAAAATAATCTATGTCATGTAAAAGAAAGTACATAACTAAACTAGGTGGACAATAAATTAATAGATTTTATAATAATTAACCCAATTATATAACCAATTAAAAAAAACTAAAACGTAAATAAAAACTATACATGCCTTAAAATATCTTATAATATTTTATAATGTAATAACTTATTATTATATTTTATTATTTTTTCAAAATATTATAATAATACAATAATTAATTATTTGATATCTCTAAATGTAATACTTAATTATTCTCAAACAATAAAATCTGTTTATGTCGAGATAGAAACAAAAAGTTCAAACATTCTTCCTTCATGGAAAATTCAAGATAAATTAATAACAATAAGCTCAATGAATAAGTAAATAAAAAGTCTCACTGGCAAATAAATTGAATCACAGAGTGAAAAAACATTTAGACATTGTGACTTTTTTTTTATTCGTTACGCTAATTAGATCATTCTACTTTAGGTATTACTCTCATATTTAATATTTTACCCAAATTTATGCAAAGCAGGTGCTATCAATCGTTCTTAAATAATATATTAGATGTAAAATATGTACAAACAATGTACAAACAAATTGTTCGACATCCAACCACCATGTTGGCTAAGAAGTTGACTATTCATATCAGATACGTAAAACTTAAGTATTTGTAATTAATTATTAGTTTAAATTAAATATTTTTATTTAGATGTCATTTTATGTTTAAATATGAATTTACATTAGATAGTTGTTAAACTAAACAAGCATACATGATTTCAGAGTGACATAATTAATTATTACGTTCAACATTAGATCTTTTCCATAATATCATTTTTGTGACTTAAAAAATGTGAAACATATATTTTGTTGCTATATTAAATTATATTATATTCATAACTATTTCAGACATGACTTTACTTAACTTGTATTAACAAATTAAATTAAATTAGTTGATGCCAATATTTTTATAATATGAATTAAAACATCAATCAAAACATTTACTTTGAATGTGTATTTCAAACCTGATAAAAAAAAATACCACTCAATTTAATTTCAAAAATTTTATTAAAAATATAAACCTTAATTTAGTTATAATTTATTTTTTAATTATAACTTATTTTTTATATGTAATATATTAATTATTTTTTAGAAAGGGTTCTTGTTTTTTTAATTCTATTATATCCATCATATATATATTTTAAGAGGGGTTATTTACCGGTGCTTTTAAAACCCCGGAGAGTTTCGGCGGTTATGACTAAAACCGCAGTTAGGTTTTTTTTAATTATCACTTATTACCTCCAAATTAGTTTCCTCTCCTGTCTGCACCTTCATTTCCCATCCTTCTCCAAAACCCTAGCTCATCCCTCTCTCCCCGTCTTCATCTTGCGTTCTTCAAACAATGCACCGCACCACATTCTTCAAACAAGGCCTCTTTCGTTCGTATTGGTCTTGGTCTTCCGTTGCATTTATGGGCTGAGCGAGGCTCCAATCGTTGTCGAAGGTTCTGTGCCTCCAACGTTCGTCATATCTTATGATATTGTGACACAGTTGTGATTGTAAGACATTCCATTTTCATGATATTTTGCTGCAGTAGAAATACGTGTATATACATAATATTAGAAATTTGCAGTTCCAGAACTATGGTGAGAAATGTGTGGCAGAGGTGTGATCCTAAGATGATCAGTTGGCTAATATGAACACCCACGATGTCGTCAAATTTTCACGTCTTCTCGGCAACGAGATTCGCATTCTCAAGGTACAACTTCTCTTTTCTATTTCTATAACCCTAAACCTATTGATTAAGCTATTAGTTTGATGTGTTCGTTTTCGTCTTCTTAGCATTAGGGTGTCTGAGTTTAATTGAAATTTTTGCTTTGGTTGAAGGAAGAGTTGAAGAGAACCGATCTGAAATTGGAATCTTATAGATCAAGGATAATTCAAAATTTTCAATGTGTTGAAATTCAATTCAATTGAAATTGAAATTTTAAATTCAATTCATCCCGAGAAAGTTATTTATTTTGGTTTGTTTATATTCTCATCCACATTAATTTTGTATAAATTTATTGCTCCCCTGTCTCACCATTTCGGTATGAATCATAGTTGATGCCGAGAATTTTTTCTCTAGTTTGTATAAACTCTCTAGTTTTTTCTGTAATCACTTTCAAGTTTCTGTTTATTCACTTTTCTTTCTTGAAATACATTGAAGAAGTTAAAGCCATTAGAATTTATATGTATCTACCTATCCATCCATTAGAATTTAGTACAAAATCTTTCTAATAATCTATATATGTTTAGCATCGTCCCTTCATGAAAAGATAATTTAATGACCTTGGTGGGGTTGAGTTTTATATTCTCTTACAAAGACAACATGAAGAAAGAGATGATAGGACTTTTATGGCAAAAAACCACGTTTTGGAAAGTAAATTCCCTGCTGCAACACTTTTGACCAAAATTGGAAAGTATTCTTCTTCACACAGTTCTTAACAGTCCTTAGATACTTAACTTCCAATTAACTTATTTATTCTTCCTTCCTAGCACTGAAAAGCTTTAAAGAAATATTTTATAGAAAAAAGAAGTCTCAAGATCAATATATGGGAAATTTTAATGATATCTAACAAATCTCTTAATTTCTAGGTGACTTTTGATGATGATAAATCAAAAGCAGTGGATTTCAATATTATCCACCATCTAATCCTGGTTTCCAAGCTATTGAAGAAGAAAATCCTCCACTGTTATTGAAGAGCCACGGTAATTCTGGTTCTTGAATAAGAAATTATCACTTTCTATTTAATTCTTATTTGTTTGTTTGATCAATTAGATGCTGAAAAGGTGGTCTTCCCTTTGCATTCAACCCTTTTATGTAGCTTAATTTCTACTGATCTACATGATAATTTATAATGGACTGCCTTTAAAAATTATAAGTGTATGCTAATACTGCTTGGGTTGTGAGAGCATTGTAATGACATTGACAATACTCTTGTGAAAGTTGTCGTGTGCATGCAACAGAAACTCCTATAAACATAGAGGTGTTATATACTTGTTTTTCTTCTCTGGTTATTTATATGTTTGTTTTTATTAATACATGTAATCGTTAACCAGTGTTGCTTTCGAGGAATTGGTTTTGCTTTCCAGGACAAAAAGGGAATTTGTTTCTTTCTTGGAAATGGACTTATTTGTGCTCTCTTCATCTTGTATTTATTGGGTAACAATTAATATTTTACATTTATGTTGAAGTTATTTTTTAATGTATAGACTAAATATTTGTTTTAGTACGTAGATTTTTCTTCAACAATACTCCTAAAAGTGTCATGGTTTCATATTCTTTTTCAACTAAAATTCTTCAAATCTTCGTTCAAAAGGAGAAGTTTATTTATAAGTTTGAAGAGATAGTGTGTTGCCCTTAAGAGTAGAATATATAATTTCTTATATGGAACTTAAATCATAGTGTGTACTGAATTATTATGTAAAAGTACTTGTTGTATGAAGTATTGCTTAATGAATCCTTATTGCTCTTATCATCGTGTAAATCTATAATGCACTGTGTTGCCACAAATTCATGATTTGGATTTTGGATTGCAGAGTAGGCCGGATTGGATTGACTACCCTTTCCTTGTAGAATAGGCTATTTGAAAGTTTGCTTATTGGTGTCTTCTATGTTTGACTTATTCTTTATTTGATTTGTTTCACTTTTGTCTCCTTTTTTATTTCTTCTACTTTTAGTGCTAGAAATTTAGCATAGCGGAATAGTTTTTGTGAACCCTTGAAAATGCACTAGTTTCACACATGCCGAGATTTTCTTAGATGACAAAGCTGGTACAGCAGAGAATAAAACTTCCAAAACTTCCAAAGAAGAAACACCATCTAAAGATTCTCCAGCAGGACCAAGAGCTGCTTCTAGACCTGCAGTTGGGTTTCCAAACAATCCTTTTGATTTCTCGGGGATGTAAATCAATACCTCTGTTTTTTTTTTCTTATTTGTATCATGTGGTATAATTCTATTTCTTAATATTTCTTAATAAATATGGCTTAATTGTTAATTGTTATTTAGGTGTTCTTTTCAAGACCACTTGTCAGTTCTCACTAACTATTATAGAAGATATTAAACATAGAGTCTTAGTGTTGTATAACATTTCAATCATAGTCTTGTATTTCTGCCCCCGTCATTCTCAATCTTTGCCACTCTGTTTTTAAACTCTTAATATTTGAATTTGCAGTGGTACTGATATTTCTTTGGACCCTCAAGTTTCGTTTGTTCCATCTGTTGAGGTGTTGGTTAAGGCTCTGCTTATGATGTCACCAGCAGCTCTGAAACATGCTCCAGATTCATTTGTCAGAATATTACTTTGCTCACATCATCCATGTGTAGTTGGTAGTGCAAAAAGAGATGTGGTGTGGAAGGTAGCTTTTCTTCATACTTGTGTGTTGTCCTATATAATTTGCACTTAATTATTTAATTTCTAATAAAGACCAACTAGTATAAACTTGGCAGTCTAGAAACCTGGCAACTTGGGCATGTGATCAGTTAATAACCTAATCTATCCGACCTATGCTGCAGTACAATTGAAATGTGTATTGATTATGGTAGGATCTATTTGGAAAATTATGACAGGTTCCATGCCATGTGGACATTGGTCAATTAGTTTATTTTTTGGCAATTGGTCTATCTCTCTTTCAAATTATTGTTAATCCATTATTACTTGAATTTTGATAACCAAATAAAACGGAAAAGTGCATTTATATGTATTATTGTTATAATTATAGAAAAAAGAAGCTGAACCTATATATTATATTAGGAACATTTTTATTTATTTCCATATCATATCGTTTTCATTTGAGAATGTGAAATCTCCTTTATTTATTTTATTGATTCTTGTTTTGTTAATATAAATAAAGCACCTGTGTTTTCTAAAACTCTTTCAACTTATTGTTTATCTTTTTCATAGAGTTTAACATGATATCTAAACCCTCTTTTAAAACTGTGTCGGCTAGATGTTGGGAACATTTTCATCTAAATTATATATAAAGAAATCTATATTATATATATATATATATATATATATATATATATATATATTATTAGGAACAGTTTTATTTATTCTTGTATCTTATCTTTTTGTTAGTATTGCATATAAAATCTCCTTTATATATTGTATTGATTCCATTATCTTCACAGTTTGTCATTTTTCAACCATCACCGGTAATAATTGTTAAATTCATTTGTATGATTCTTTTTATTAAATATTACTACTGATTGATTATTATGTTAATATTGTAGGGATATGATCAAGCGAGCATGCCAAACAATGAAAGTAATGAAGATCAAAATTAGACATTGTTTCCTTTGTAGTAATGTAATGAACATCTCAGTCATATTTTTGTATTTTAATTTAGTATTGAATATCTTTCTTTTTAATATATGAACAATTAGTTGTATGAACATGTTGAACAATGAATATTTTATATATAATAATCAGTTTTTGTTCATATTATTTCATTGTCTGTTTGGTTAATAAAACTAATTTTATCATAATCCCATTTTATTACAATAAAAAACTAAAAAATAAATAAATTTGTATACGTTTTTTGCGGTTTTGGCCCGGTTAACTTTTGTGGTTCTTTTAGCCCCTATAAGTAATTAGCGGCGGTTTTTTGAAAAACCGCTAGTATTAGCGGGGGTTTTGAGAAAACCGCGGTATTAGCGGGGGTTTTGAGAAAACCGCCGGTATTAGCGGGGGTTTTCGAAAAAACCGCGGTATTAGCGCGAGTTTTTGGAAAACCGCCGGTATTAGCGTGGGTTTTTGGAAAACCGCCGGTAATAGTGGGGGTTTTTGGAAAACCCGGTATTAGCGGGGTTTTGAGAAACCGTCGGTATTAGCAGGGGTTTTTGAAAAACCGCCGGGAATTACTTAGCGACGCAGCTTTTCCCAGGAGTTTTCGTAACCGCGGGTAACATATTTTCCGGGGGTTAAAACCGCCGGAAATGACAAAAATAACCCCCGGTAAAAATATAAATTTTTGTAGTGAACTATTGTTACAATTTGTCTGATTCTTGGTCCAATAAAAGTATTTGTTGCAATGAACAGGCCACGGTCATGTTCCAATCCAAATCCTAATCAGTGAAATTTATCTTTATAAAAATTTAAAATACTTTATACAATAAAATATTAAGGATTAACTTCAACCAATAATATTAATTCAAAATTAATCTATTAGTAAAACAATTTTATTGAGAAGAAACTTAATAATATCTTTAATGAAAAAAAAATATTATAAGAATGAAAAATTTTGAATAAAAAAAAAAAGTTGAATTCAATTTTTTTTTAATTTTTTAAACTTAATTGAAATTTGTTTATACTTTGAATCAATGTTATTTGAAAAATACATTCAACATAAAAAAAATTAACATTTTAAAATTAAAAACCAATGTATCCAAAATTAAATACTTATTTAATCCTGATTTTTATCAAACAAATAGTAAGAACGTGGCGAATTTAATAATGGAAGGAAGGCTGTCTGATGGAGGTTGAAAAAATGCATTGGGCATTGAAGTGTTTTAGGTGGTCACGAGGCTAAGGCCTGGTCACCTACCCAACCCACGCTGCTATTAGTTTGTTTGATCCAACAACCCTTTCTTCCTCGTAACGACTTTTCCATGACTCTGCTGCGAGGTCTTGCGATCTTCTTCCTCTTGGTTGCTCTCTACTGTGGGCTGGACCCCTTCCACCACAGCCCAATAGCCCATTTCCCGGAATTCCAGAGCAAGAGGGTGGACCTTCCCCCATGGTCGGACATTCCCACCGACCAAGACAAACATAATCTGTTGCAGAAGTCCGAGATTAAGTTCCTGAACGAGGTGCAGGGACCAGAGAGCATTGCTTTCGATCATCTTGGTCGTGGCCCTTACACTGGTCTTGCTGATGGAAGAATCGTCTTCTGGAACTCTCACTCTTGGCTTGACTTTGCCTATACCTCTCCCAATAGGTACTACCTCACTTCATTCCCTCACTCTTACTGCACTACTGTTCTTAACTAGGTTTATTTCGTAGGACAGTTTTATTAATGGTATTGTATGGTTTTGTGAATTTTATATGATAAATACTTTTTTTATTTTACAGGTCCTGTTTTGTTTGGTTTACTTAATTTCTTAACATGATTCCAGAATCATAAGGTAGAGCCCTAACGTAAGGTTTAAAATTAACTTAAGTAACTAGTTTTTTATAATAGAAAAATGTTTTTTTAGTTTAGCTATTGAAAATATCAAATGCAGACGGTGTTTTGACGCAATTCTGTGGGATTTTTTTATCCAATTGGATGATTGGGTTTGAAATGCATAAGAAAAAAAAGAATATTTAGATTTAAGAATTTCTATTTAGAGACCGCGGAAGAGTCTCCTTTTGCAAACTTTGTATTATAATATTATGGCTTTTTAAAGAGACATGTGAGTTTAAACTGACTTTTTATAGTAACAACTTGAATCCTATAATATGTTACACGTTAAAGTTGAGGATGTTGGAAAGATTTTAATAAAAGGTGGTTATCTAGGCTTTTATTACTCAACTTCCTCCGATATCATTGTTTATATATATATTTAGAGTCTTTTTCTCTTTTTTCAGTATTTTGTGTTTTGGGCTTTATTAGAACTTAAATAATTCATTAGATGCACAATCTTTAGAGTGTCAGTGGTCATTGATCCATTGAGCTCGTAATCTGAATAAAATTAGTAATAGTAAATATATTAAATTAACGACAGAGGAAACAAGCCAGTAATTCGGGTGTGCCACAATTATTTTAATAAAGGAATATTAAAAACGTTGGAATATTTGGGGGGTGACTATGCACCTGTGAGTCACCCCGTTCCCTTTGACACTTTGAAAATAAGTTTTTCAACGATGAAAGGTTTGTAACTTAACAGCCTATTTCAAATCCATCATAGCTGCATTCATAGATGAATGGCTTAATTGGATGAAAATCTATCAATTCTTTACTTGAAGATGTTAACAGAACTATCAATGCAAGCCTTTTTTTTCCCTAGTCTCTGATTTTCTACCCCACATATCATATTCCATGATACTGCTGTGAAACGCTACCTTCTTGTGACATGATTGATGGACCTTACATGCCAGTGTCATTTTCTATTTAAGTTTAAGCACAAATCTTTAGCATTGGAGTGATGACTAAATGTTAACCTTTTTCCTCATCCAGATTGTGGCTAAGTTTGCATACAATATCGTTTCCACTGTATAGTTATGATTTGTTCCTAAACACAGGTCGGAGATATGTAATCCAGTAGCATCTGCAACCCCATTTAGTTATGTGAAGACTGAGCATATCTGTGGAAGGCCTTTGGGGCTCAGATTTGACAAGAAAACAGGTGATTTGTTCATAGCAGATGCATATTTTGGGCTCTTGAAGGTGGGGCCTGAGGGTGGCTTGGCAACATCTCTTGTGACTGAGGCTGAAGGGATTCCACTGAAATTTACTAATGATGTTGATGTTGATGGGGAAGGGAATGTTTATTTTACAGAGAGCAGTGCTCATTATCAGAGGAGGTAGGATTTTGATCGTCATTAGAGTTGCAAGTTTTATTTGTCACCGTTTTAGATAAAAGTATTCTAACATAATTATAATGTACCACTGCTGAAAAGGGAATACTGATACCATAATTAGGAATGTTGAACTTGTTGCCACACATTACATTATAGCAGTGCTACGTTAGTATTTGTTAATGGAGGTATGGGCGTGATATTATTGGTGAGTGTTATACACGTTAGTTGTTAGGGAACTAATTGTATATAGTAGAAGGAGAAACGTTACCCAGCCTAACTGCCAAGGCAGTTAGGAAAGTCAGTATAAAAGGGGTGGCTTGGTTGGTGAGAAGACAGTTTTGGAGTATTATGTTTTGCGAGAACTCTTGTAGTTCTTTGGAGAGAGGTTAAGCTCTCGGTTACGTTGTAACACCATTCTTGTTGATTTTTTCAATAAAAGGAGGCGGTATAATTCCGAGTACTTGTTCTGTGTTGTGTTTCTAGTGCTATTCATAGGTTCTTGATTAAAAGAACCTATCATTTGGTCCGAGCTGCCGGATCAGAGTGGGGTGAAGGATCAAGAAGTAATCGAGAAACTGCCGGATTGAGACGCCACCGGAATCGTGTGCGGGTGAAGGAAATTGCGGTTGATAGAATGAAGGCGCAGATAGGGGAGCTACGACCAGATTATGCAGCAATACGCCAAAATTATGCTGCAATACGCCAAGATTTGCAAGAAATAATGAGGATGATGGGGGCGCGGGCTCACAACAACGACGAACAATCAGGTGGAAGTCAGGCTTACGTCAAAGGGAACCAGCGACGGTGCGAGGAGGATATTAGAGAGAGTGGGTGGCGATTACGGTGGGACCCAAACCCACAATCACTGTGGCGATCACCAGGAGGTGCAAAATCAATGGCGGAAAAGGGGTGAATTAACCGCTTTCGAAGGGTTGGACCCGTTAAACTGGATCAATAGGGCGGAGAGGGTTTCTCCTTCTACTATATACAATTAGTTCCCTAACATTAGTCAATAACTATAAATACACTATTTGGTCATTTTTGTTTCTAAATCATGCTCAGTTTAAAGAAATGGCATGTTATTGTTTAAAATGTTTTTAAAGGTTATTATTGTTGGTTTGTGGGTGTCCTACATTTTATAGAAATGAGAAATTTGAATAATATAGGAGAATGATCCAATCTACTACCTCAGGGCTTGGAATTTTAAAATGCTTATACTGTATTGTTTCATCTGTTTTGTTCTGGTGATTCTGACATAATTGTTGTACAGGAATTTCCTTCAACTGGTATTCTCTGGGGATGATAGTGGCAGGGTTTTGAAATACAACCTAGTCACTAAGGAAACCACTGTTCTTTTTAGGAACATTCAATTCCCAAATGGCATTACCTTAAGCAAGGATGGTTCCTTCTTTGTCTTGTGTGAAGGGGTTGTTGGCAGGTGAATCTAATATATCATATTTCAGCATTTTCTATGCTAACCTTTTATGTAGAATTTCTTATATGCTCTTAAAGCAAGAAAAGTTTCTGGCTTTTTTTTTTCTATTTCACAAATGGATCTTGTAATATTTGATCTTTAACCAAGCTGAATGACGCCATGTGATTCATATAGTCAACTTCATCATCAATGCGTTTTCCACTTGACTAAACACAAAATCGAAATGCTACACTTCTAATTACAAAAATCTTCTCTTGCTTTGGAGAACCTATGAATTTCTCCCAATGTTTGTTATTTACCTTTACCTGAGCATGCTTTGTACTCAATTGGGCATAAGAAATTTAGTTCTTATTTACTCAAAGCCTGATACTAATATATCTCTCTAGGTTGCAAATGATGCAAATCCAGTTTATTGATTGTTGTTGTCAGCTGCTGGCAATTACTTCTACATCTGAATTCAAGTTACTGCAAAAGTCACCTTCTCAAACCATTTTCTGTTATGTAGGTTACGTAAATACTGGCTGAAAGGAGAAAAGGCTGGGACTTCAGAGATTTTAGCCACTCTACCTGGATTTCCTGACAATGTGAGAGTCAATGAAGATGGTGATTTTTGGGTAGCTCTTCATTGTAGAAGGTATATGTATCCATACTATATGGGTCTGTACCCAAAGATAAGGAAAATCATACTCAAGCTTCCTATACCATTAAAATTTCATTACATGCTACAAATAGGAGGTCACCAACATGCAGTAGTTATGAAGTATAGCCCTGAAGGTAGAATTTTGCAGATATTGGAAGACAGTGAGGGGAAAGTTGTTAGAGCGATAAGTGAAGTGGAGGAGAAGGATGGTAGACTATGGATAGGAAGTGTTCTCATGCTTTTGTTGCAGTATACAACTTGAAATGAGATTCTCTTTGCTAGGTTGACTTGGCAATCTTTAGATTCTCTTTGCTACGTTGACTTGGCAATTGAAGAGGGTTTTGATTCAATATTATCATAATGAGTCTTAAATTCCTGGTTTGAAATTGAAATGTTGTAACAAGTTTTGCTTCCACGTTACCATTACAGTGGTTGGTGGTGTTTCCATTGATAAACAACTTTATATGTGGCTACTACTGTTTTCATTGATTATCAAAATGAAGAATGAATATCCGAAATATTACTTTGGTTTGGTTTGATATTCGAAATTCTCTATTTATATGAATTGGTCTTCAATGAACTTAGCTGCAACGGAAGTAGATAACAGCAACTACTACCTCTAACTTAATATCGTGACCGTGTTTAGAAGGTTAATGTAATTCTGTGCTAGCCAGAAGATTGAAAGTAAATATTATTGGAACAAAGGGTTTGCGTTAAAAAGATAGTAAAAATGCGGATTTGTTTGAAAGTAGGCAAATTCTTCCAGCATCTCCATAATTTTCGTCCTGTCCTCTATATCTGAAAGTTAAAGTATCTTTGAGATTGTGAAATTCAAAAACAAAAACTCATTTTTGAATTATATTATTTGGAAGAGTTTTTGTTTTAAGACTTTCAAATTTCCCAATTTAAAAAACAAAACTTTTGAAAGTTATTTTGCATGAAAGTTATTTTTAATCTTCAGATTTGGATAATCTGAAAGTCAATGACATTTGGGTATTTTGTACAAAAAAAACGAAGGATATTTTGCATAATTTGGAAACTTTTTTAAAAAATGGCTTATGAAGTGTGCAATCGGGATATTATTTGTGGCTTTTGAATTGTGTAATTCAAAAGTATTTTCTTAAGAAAATAATGCATAATTTAGAAGCTTCTAGATTATATAATTTGAAAATCAATTTTCACATTTAAAAAAAACTACTATTGGATTATGTATTTTGAAAAATATTTGTCACTTTTAAATTGCACAAAAGGATAAAATGGAAATTTTATATACACCATTTTATATTCATGAGGGTGTAGGATGAAAATATGGAGATGTCGGAAGAATTTGCATTGAAAATATTGTCCATTGTGACATTTAGGTTTTTTCCTCTTGCACCCCATTATTATTAACTACCTGGTATTGAAATTGGAAAAAACTAGAATACCCCTTTTAACTGCATCACGCCTATGTTACTCGTAATCATCGTTGCTATAGTCATTGTCATCGTTGCTATAGCCATTGTCGCGTTGTGTCATTACTATTGTGCATTTGTTCTTTACTGTTCTCTGTGAGAGGAAGAAGAAAAGAAAAGGCTCATTTTGAAAAAAAAAAACTCGTTACGGAAGCTATTATTTATGTTCCAAAAAGTTTATTCTGCAAATTTTGTTATAAATCCTCGTCTCGAAATGCATTTATGTCTATGGAAAACTTGTTATAAAACGTTTCATATATATTCCAAAAAGTTTTTCTAAAAATTATCATATATATTCCAAAAAATATATTCCAAAAAAAATTCAAAATCTTTGGAAGTCACTTTTCCAAAAGTCAAATGATATTTTAAGAATTATGGAGATGAAAGAAAAAAAAGAAGCCTGATTGAGAATAAATCATGTGTATATGAATTATATATAAGCTTTAACTTAAATACTTTAACACATTTTTTTCGATGATTTTATCTTAATTAATTTATTCATTTATTTTATATTATTTTTATTCTCAAACGTAAAACATGAAGTTGTATATAAATATAAAGAACGGAAACATAACAGTGTATAAAATAAAAGTTAAATATGTTTTTAGTTTTTTTGGTTTTTACATATATATTATTGTCATGTGATTACATTTGTGGTTTGATTATATATCAACATCATCAAGGAATGCTTTTATTTGTGTTCTTATGAATCGAAATTGAAATAAAAGGTTAATGTGTTTGTGAAAACAAAAAGTGTTGAAGAATAGTGATATTAATAAATTTTGTGGTGAAAATAAGGGTAAATAATTTTGTTTTTTTATTATGATAATAAATTAGGGATTTTTAGGATTTAAGTTCTTACGTGTTGATTTGATTAGTGGTCTCAGCGTTGTGTGATGATGTCTTAGTGTTGTACATTTGGATCTTTGTGAAGGAGTTTATAGAAAATGTACAACATTATCATCTTCATAGTTGGAACAATAACTTTAAGCAAACAACATGAATGACAGTGTAAAATAATGTTGGTTTTGTGCGTTTTCTCTTGTCATTCATATGCAATTATTATGTTTAATGTTATAAAAAAATATTATTATATTATTAAATGATTCTAACAAATTGTTCATTAGTACACGTAGGGTATGACTAAAGGCCTGGTTGCAACAAGATTTACGAGGAATTGCATATAACCATTCATATGTTTATGGATTTGACCTTTTAAAGTACTTTATTTGTTATTCTTAGTCTTGGTATTTTGGTTTTGCAACTATTTTGAATGAATTATCCTCCACCAAATTTCTTCTTGTTGTACAAATATCTTGAATAAAATCTATGTTCAACTCCTTCAAGAATTCCATAAAAAAACTTGAATAAATGTTTGCAAGTAATACAATTAATTGTTATGTGCTACTAGGTATAATATTCAATTGTGATTAAAATATTGATAAAAAGTTATTATAGTATCTTTTGCTAGTCATGAATGAAAACCCAACTATTGGTTTAAATATCCCAATGTCATTCAATAACAATGTTAGTCAAACCACAAACACCACTAACCTTTTATTCTCCTCAACTTCAACTTCAACAATCTCACCACTAACACCAACAATCTCTTCATACCCAACCACAACATCAAGACCCTCACCCTCACTCACGTTCACTCCTTTAATCTTGAAACCTTCAACTAATTTAATTTTCTAAGTTGAACTAACAATAGGCTCAACATACATAGCAACATTCTCTTTATTATATTTTGCATAATTAGCCAATTTCATAACATCCTTATTTGTACCTAGTTGCCTTAAATATATTTCTTTGGCTTATGCCAAAGCTTTACCCATTATCAAAATTAAAATCCATTTCTTGTCCTCAATACTTCAAAATGAGACCACATATCAGGATCCACTCCTTGCACAGCTTCTCATCTGTTATACCTTACAAACTTTCCTATGTGATGAAAACTACCAAGAGACCTATATTGATGAGCCCCTAATCCCAACCAAGGATGGAAGAGGAACTTAAAGAAAAATAAACATGTTTAGGAGGAAAGTTTCTTCACCTTCTTTCTTTTACTTTGTTTAGTCTTTGTCTTAAATAAAACTCATGTTTGTGTTGTATTTTGTAAGGATGCTAGTGACACATTCTCTTTTTGGAGGTTGTCACCTTCTATAAGAATGGAGGGTTTGAGAGGAGCCTAGCCCAAGAAACCTTTAATTTTTCTAAAAAGACCATTTTGGAAATGGAAAAAGAGAACATCTAGAAAGTGGAAAAAATAGCATTTTGGAGTGGGGTCACCTTGCACACTTGGAAAAGTGAGAATTTACCTTTTTCATGGTTTTGTAATGAGTAAACCATATTTGCCATTTCCTTCATCATTAAGCTTCTAGAAATATACTTTTTGTTTTTGCTAGATAACCTTCATTTTTTATCAGGTTATCATTTCTCCTTTTTGGTATTTGTTAAGAGGGTCTTCCCACTGTCTATTTAAGAAGGCATATCAACCACTTGTAAATAGTGTAGGGAGGTTCAACATACACACAGATCTCCACATTGGTAAGATATTGTCCGCTTTGAGCTAAACCCTCATTAATTTGCTTTTGGTACCACTCCAAAAGGCTTCTTACCAACGTAGGTATCTTATGTGTATATAAACTCATGTTCATCTCTTGTTTTATCTGATGTGGGACTTTGTTTGTACCCAACAATCTCCCCTCAAACAAAGGACTATGGTTCTCTACCTCCACCTTCCTTATACCGTAAGTCTTTTCTTATCCTCGAGTACACCATGATCCCACTTCTCTTTGCTCTCTTTCACGATCCATGGTCAAACATTGAGCATCTCTTGCTCTCCACCTCTCATGATGCATTGGCTATCTGTCACTGGCCACCTGCAAGGGCTTCACCTTACCATGGAGGGAAATACTTGTCTGAACCCGGTCACCAGACCTGAACCATGGGCTCTGATACCATTTGTAGGGAGGGTCAACATACACACATAGATCTCCACACTGGTAAGATATTGTCCGCTCACGGATTTGCTTTTGGTACCACTCCAAAAGGCCTCTTACCAATGAAGGTATCTTATGTGTATATAAACTCATGTCCATCTCTTATTTTATCTGATGTGGGACTTTGTTTGTACTTAACAATTGATTATTGGGAATCCAAGTGTGAATCTAAGTCCCACATTAGATAGAAATGAGAAAGTAGATCACTAAAGATGAAAGACTCATTAACCCATTGCCTTAAGGTTTTGGGTAGAGAGTGGTGTTGATCCCTTATATGGTTAGGCTCATATGTTATTGACCAATTATTTTTGTGCTTTTGTCCTTCATAGGCGTATTCTGCTTTCTTTATCACTGGTGACGACACTTTATTCCGACGAACCCACCTTTTGAACGTTAGTTTTCGTTTTGAAGAACTTATTTGTTGAACTTGTTTGTTGTTTTTTTTTGTTGAACTTGTTTGTTGTTTTTTTTTTGTTGAACTTGTTTGTTGTTGTTTGGTTGAATTTGTTTGTTGTTGTTGTTTGATTGAACTTGTTTGTTGTTGGTTATTGTTGATACTACACTACAAGCTCATAGTTCTTGCTTTAAAATACCAAAAACTGAAATTTGTTACTTTTTTGCTTTTCAAGTCTCGTAGAGTTGTAAAAAAAACAAAAAAATTGTTTAACGTCGTATATTGATAAAATTCGACGTTAAATTAACGTCGTATATTGACAAAATTCGATGTCAATTTAACGTCCCTGATATGACGCCGTTCGCGAATTCGCCGTTAAAAATCCAAAATATTCGACGTTATATGCGATATTTATACTAGTGGTCTTATTTCGAACCTATGTTCAAGTGGCTACACCATCACTTGTCTTAGGTGGCTTTGATCCCCAAGTGATGTGACCACCTTGCCTGCCTTTTCCTTTTTGATTTTTCATCTTTTATTTCATTTTTTAGCTTATGTTTTACTATATTGTGTTTTATGTTTCATTATGTTGTTTCTTCTTTTCATGAACTTAAATCCATCGTCTTTTATTTCTAGTCGAGTCCTTTGAAGTGAATTTTCACATTTAGATAACTTAGTTATCTTAATGTCTAATAAGAATTTTCATTAGACTTTATTAATCTACTTAAACACAAACATCTTCTCCACTAAAAATCAATAAGATGAATTTGCATCACTTCTCTTGAATTTTTATTCAACAATCATTGAAAAAAAACAAGATAACCCTAAATGTGACCACCATAAACATCAATATTGTTAGCATGCAATGAAAATAAAGACAAATAATATTTACTCAAATAAGACCAAACTTTTCAATAAAAATATACAAAGAAACACTCACCTAACTTGTATCACTCTCCCTCTCAACCATAAAAAAAACCACACAATTGCATCTATTCCATGCAAAGATGATCAACCTTTTGATTTTCACAAAATTCCTCAATGCCACGTATAATGTTCAATACCATGGATTTTAATTTCAATAGAAATAAATAAGGTTTCAACATGTTTTAATTTTAGTAAAACTCAACATTTACAAGCTTTTACCTTCAGTGAAACATTTCATTGCACTTAAAAAAAAATTAAGGTTTAATCCTTTTCGACATCCCTATTTGTGCCGGATTGTCTCAGTTAGGTCCTCGTTTTCTAAAGTGTGTCAAAATGGTCCTTAATTTTGGAAATTGAAATCAATGGAGACCTTCCCGTTAAGTTGGTTGGACGACGTTAAAGAAAATGATGCGTGGGTTGCTGAGATGACCAAATGGTACTGACGTGGCACAGTACTGTTGTTGACCTAGCTTAATGGTGAGTTTTTATATTTAAAAAAGTTAAATTTTTAAATCAAAACGCAACGTTTTGATTTTTAACAGAATAAATGAACGTTTTAAATGAAGGAATCCCTAAATTGAAGAAATGAACGTTTAAATAAAAAACAATTAACAAATGATTAAACCTTTCCTAAATCAGAATCCATTTAGAACCCTAATTTAAAATTTGCAGAGAACCCTAAATTAATTATCAATTTTCTAGGTTTCCTTCTTCTATGTGTGGGAGAACCACATCCAGAAGCTTCTTCTTTTCCTAGGTTCAACTCGTGCAGATGCAGGCAATGGCAAAACCCTTTCACTCGCAGATCTGGTATCGCGTTCACGCTGCAAAAACCATTTGTTCACGCTGCAAAATATTCTGTTTCCTTTTTTTCTGACTAATATCTCTTCAAAATCAAGCACGTCAGTCAAATTCAAATCGTCATGCTCTTCAGCGTTCATAAGTGGTGCTCCATGAAATTCCTTTTTCTGGTTGCTTTCTTTCTTCTCCGATGCTTCCATGGAGGACCTGTTTGAGACGATCTTACAAAAATAGGGATATCGAAAAGGATTAAACCAAAAATTAATTCACAAACTTTCTTTTTAGGAAAGTACAAAACGTGTAAAAAGATAGATGCTATAGTAAAATGCTGCTCGTTAAAAAAATTAATGTTTTTTTTAATAAAATGAACTATAAAAGTTATTTCTAAAATTACGAAAACAAATAGCATAACCATCTTGAATATAAATAAATTTCAATTTTACAACAAAATTTTATTTAAAAAAATATTAGCATGATATAAAAAATACTTAATCCCACCATGAATAAAATACTTAATACTACCATGAAAGACGAATAATTTTATGAAATACGTTTGTACAATGATCGACTATATTTCAATTTTTAAGTTAAATTTTACATTTTAAATAACTTGACTATATTTCAATCTTTGAAAGTATGATTTTTTAAACTAACGTCTTTCAATTATTTTTGTTTAAAGTATTTAAGAAACATAAATGTCATTTATTTGACTTCCTAAGAATAAGTCAGTTACCTTAAAAATGTCAAAACAGAAATAAATAAAACGCATTATTTGTTTATTAAATGTAAATATTGAAAACAAAAAAGAAACCAAATCATCACATTTTAAATAGTTGAATATAAATTTAAATATATTTTTAAATTTTAAATTCTGTACCGAAAGAAAAAATAAATAAATTTTGAGGAGAATATTTACATATCATAAAATAGTAATATTAATTATAAGACATATTACTTTCCACAAATACTTTCTTTTTTTTCTGAAGAAAAGTAAACATATATTTTCTTAAATATATTAAACCATACATACATACTATTTAATACTGATTCTGTTTTATTTATTTTTTATTTCTATGGTACTAAGAAAAGTTAATTATATATATGTTCTAGTAACTTTGACTTTATTTCTCTGGTTTGAATTAAAATTAATATTTTATATTTATGGGTTTTCAAGTCTTCATTTTAAAATTAGCCGAAGTTATTTTTTCTCTTTTAAAATAATAAATAAAATAACTTATAATATTGCTGTTTTGGAGTGAAGTCACAACACAGTCTGCGTTCAGGTGGTGCAAACTTTCTGTTCTCCCGCCCTAAACAGAGATGGTAAGTTAGGGTTCTTATTTTCTCTATCTTTCTCTTCTCTTCGCCTCTTAAAAACCGTTATCGTTTCGATTATCTTTCTCTGCACCTTGAAATTTGTTACCTTATGTTTTTTCTTTCTCTCTGTCGAATTGCAGAGTGATATAAGGAAGTGGTTTATGAAATCACATGACAAGGGCAACAATGCCGCTCCCTCCAAGCCTTCCAATCAATCCAAGCCTTCTTCGGATAAACCCCAGTCCGATAAAAATGTTAGTGTGCTACTGCTGTATCTTTTATTTTATTTTATTTTATTGTTTTTTTTTTCATTTTTAAATGCCGTGAGTTTTGAAGTCAGAGTGTAGGTTTAGTTTCTATTTCCAATGGTTAATGGAAATGGGGGCATGCATGGAAAAAAATAATGGAATTTGAAGAATGCGAAACTTTAGTTCTTACATTGTCCTCAGAACAACAATATCGTTTTGGGATACTTTTTTTTTTGTTACGGGTTTGCTTGCTTGTATAAGTAATGGATAAAAGCAAAATTTTTATGTCGTTGTTTTTTTTTTCGCGTATTTCTATCTCTTTCAGCTGAATATTGTTGTAGGTTTCATCCGGTGCTTGGCGAATCAGGGAATTAATTATTATCATTTGGGATGGTAGGGTATTTGAATGCATAGAAAATTATTGAAGGGAAAAGGGAAAATGATTTTTGCTCTTCTTGCAGGTGGCTGGAGGTCAAGAAAGCTCAGGGAGAAGGGTAACTAGCAAATATTTTAACACAAACAAGCAAAAGGTGAAAGATGAGAAAGAAACGCAGGAGTTACCTGCTAAAAGAAAGAATGTGAAGGACAGCGAAGATATACCGGAGCCTAAGAAAATTCATGACGATGTTGGAGATGATTCTGTCTTGCCCACCAATAAAAAGAAGTTAGCTGAGACCACTCCGAAAAAAAAATTAAAGAGTGAATCAGGTAAAGGAATTCCCCAAAAATCTGCAGTTTTGGAAGAAAGTGACGAAGATGATGACAAAGATGCCGTGTCTGCTGTTAAATCTGCTGGAAGGGGTGGTGGTGGAAGGGGAGCACCTGGGCGATCAAGTGGTGGGAGAGGTAGAGGAGGTGGTAGGGGTGGATTCATGAATTTTGGAGAAAGAAAAGATCCTCCACACAAAGGAGAAAAGGTTCAGATTTATCAAGCATTTGGATTTTTTGATTTATGTTTTTTTAAAATTTTTGTCAATGAATTGAGACTTCTTTTGTGTGTCAGGAAGTCCCTGAAGGTGCTCCTAACTGTTTAGCTGGCTTGACTTTTGTGATTAGTGGAACACTGGACAGGTAATTGAATTCTAAATTTTTTTCGTAGCCTTCTCATATTTTCCTTGACTTGCTTGTTCAGAACTTGGTTTGTTCATTGCTCATCTTTTGTCCTCCACTATTAGTTTTAATATTGTTTCTCATTCTATTTTTGAAAGTTTGGGTCTACAGATCATATTTCGCTAGTTTAGGTTTTTATATATTTTTTATTCTGCACATTTACAGTTTGGAACGTGAAGAAGCTGAAGATTTGATTAAGCGCCATGGTGGTCGAGTCACTGGATCTGTCAGCAAGAAAACGGTTGGATAAGGGTTTTGCATTCAAGTGTGTTTTAATTTTATAATCAGCATGTGATTAACACCCTCCGTTGCAGAATTATTTGCTATGTGATGAAGACATTGGGGGACGGAAGTCTGAAAAGGCCAAAGAGCTAGGGTTAGCATTATTTTTTATGCTGTTACAAAGCATTTAAAACAGTTTTTGTTTCCATTGTAATACGACCTATGTTTTATATTTCTATATAGAACTTCCTTCCTCACGGAGGATGGATTATTTGATATGATTCGTGCATCAAAACCTGCAAAAGCTCCTTCACAGGCAGAAAAGAAACCTGTGAATAAGGATGTTGTAGTAGGATCCCCGTCAAAAGTTTCTCCGAAATCACAAGTAAAGGGTAAGCCCTAATAACTTTATGCTTTCTGCTTCTATTTTCTGCATTGTTTGGTTGTGCTTTTAATTATCATTTTTTTTATATTCATGAATTAGCAGAAGGTTCAAATTAACTTATTACAATCAAAGGGTATTTGTTTATTTACGTTCTGAGTTGCATTCCTTATGAACAAATGCAGTTCCTCTGTCTTCACGCTCACCTTCTAAGCAAGCTAAGCCAAAGGCTGCTACTACTGTTCAATCTTCTGTGATGTGGACAGAGAAATATCGACCTAAAGATCCAAAAGATGTCATAGGGAACCAGTCACTTGTATATCACTAGTCTTCATTGGCATATTTTAGCGGTTATATTCTGTTCTAATGTATACCTGAACTTGAATAATCAGTTTTCACTTCCTTAAATGTAATGTACAGATTGTTCAACTTCGTAACTGGTTAAAAGCTTGGCATGACCAATTTTTGGACACTGGTAACAAAACAAAGGGTAAAAAGCAAAATGACTCTGGTTTGAAAAAAGCTGTCTTGTTAAGTGGAACCCCTGGTATAGGAAAAACAACTTCAGCAAAGTTGGTCTGTCAGGAGCTTGGTTTCCAAGCCATAGAGGTTGCAATATTTCTCGGTAAATTTGTATATTTGGATAAATCTATTTTGCCATGTAATTTCTCTCACATGTGTCCATACATGCATTGAAGGTTAATGCTAGTGATAGCCGTGGAAAAGCTGATAACAAAATTGAGAAAGGAATTAGTGGAAGCAAGACAAATTCTGTTAAGGAGCTCGTAACCAATGAGTCTATTGGTGCTAATATGGAACGGTTGATCTCTCATCATAACATGTAAGTTTTGAGTCCATAATGCACCTTGTTAAATCGTTTTAATTATAAATTTCAGGTCCAAGCTTACCAAATCTGTGCTAATTATGGATGAGGTTGATGGGATGTCAGCTGGTGATAGGGGTGGTGTTGCTGATCTTATTGCTTCCATCAAGATATCAAAAATTCCTATTATCTGCATTTGCAATGACCGTTACAGCCAGAAACTTAAAAGCCTTGTGAACTACTGTTTGCTTCTAAGTTTTCGGAAGCCTACAAAGCAGCAGGTCTCTCTGTTTTTATCAATAAAAATAGTTAGTCTTATTGGGCGATGCTAAATGAAGTACCTCCAGCCAAATATAACTATTTTAAATGTTACATACCTTGCCTCAACTGTGGAGCTAATTTAATTGTTTTTGGGAGGGAAATGATGACAGTCAGTTGTTATTTTTTGGCAAATAGTTTGTTATTGGTTATCCTGTTTTCTTTGCTTTCCCTCTATGGCATAGATGGGGTGTATAATCTCAATACTGAGTTATTTCTCTATATCAAGATTGCCAAACTTTAAAGTTTGCATAAACCTGTTAGAGGTTCATAGGCTCATGAGAGTTCATAAATATTTAAAAGATTGTCAAAATATTTATAAATAACATAATGGTTGAACATTTTAATTTCATAATAATGCAAAATAGTAATCCTCTATTAAGTTAACAAATCTAGTAGTTCATTACCATTAAATAAGCTCAAGCAATGTGAAGTAGCAAATTCATAACAAGTCTAGCAATAACATTTGTTTGCTGTACTTTACTATATATATCTATGTATCTCTCTCTCTCTCTCTCTCTCTCTCTCTCTCCCTATATATATATATATATATATATATATATATATATATATATATATATATATGCCAACTTAAGGTAGAGTTTTTTTTATCGGCAAATGTTAGTTGTTAGTATTTTGTTAGTGGAGGAAGTTGAATCCACAACCTCTCTCACCCTCCCTTCCAAACCTGTCAAGCCAACCTTATAACTCTTAAGTGTTAGTGGGGGGAGTTGAACCCACAACCTTTCCCACCCTCCTCTAACTTAAGGGAGAGTGCTAGATGTATTTTACTATATGGACCTAGGCCCATCTCTATTTAATGCAATGTAAATTATATATATATATATATGTGTGTGTGTGTGTGTGTGTGTGTGACATGTTTCTTTGTTGTGCTTAAGACATAAGGATTCCGTACTATGACTCCATTTATATCTTCATCTATTGTGTTTCCACCTAATATGTACCATTTTACTTCTACTTTTAACATTTGAGAGGCATTCCCTTTTCCTTTTGCTGAATTTTTATACACTCCTAGGTATATTAGATTATAAGATGGTACTAACAATATAGGAATTGCAGAAGTAGTAAATTCGGACTATAAGAAGTAAATATGAAAATAAAATTTTAGTTTATGTTCAATAATGCAAGGAGAGATTAATTTCAATAGTTGTGCAGATTTCAGTTAAAATGCACAATGTCTTCCTTAAATTGAAAGTAAGTGGGTAGAGGAGAAGATCATGCTTGTGGAGTTTCCAAACTTTTATGCAATCCCACAACAAGGCAGGGAGAAGAACAAATCATTGTTCGATAACCATGATGACAACCTTCAACTGCCCAAAATCTTGTAACAAACCTTAGAAGTACTGTCATGAATGGAGAAGTGTTGGATCCAATGTTTATTACTAGGCCAAATGATATAACTAATAGATTGGGTATAACTTTTTTTACTCAAGGTTGTAACAATCCAAGTGTCATGTGATTTTATTGCTACTTTGTCCACCTGGCTTCCTCCACAAGACAATTGATGCAACCTGCAACAGAAAACATTTCTATTAACAAGAAAGAGAAAGGGAGAGAGAAATGCGAACTACACATTAATTGCTTTTTCTTCTTTCTTTGTAAGCCAAAAAACAACACAACTTGAGTTGTTTCACTTAAAAGAAAAAGAACAAATAGTCTCGCCAACTTGATCACAAACTTGCTAGTTTGGTTGAGTTTTACTTGAGTCCACCACAATTCTTCATAGCCTGCTACCTAATTAACTTGAAATGAGGAGTTGGGATCTTTAACCCGTGCAATTTTATGACCATGTTCTAGATCATAAAAGTGATTATTATTGTTAAGTGATATGTGCTTCATTGCATTTGGAAATTAGATTATCTTAGTTTTTATATGTAGTCTGCATAGCCTAAAATGCAGGTCTATTCGGCAACATGTAGCATTACTTTCTTAAGTTTGTTAGTTTCCTTTGCATGTTAAAAAAACAATTATGCTGAGGACGGAGAGTTTTGAACTTAATATTTTATTCATGTCAGATGGCAAAGAGGTTGATGGATGTTGCAAAGTCTGAAGGGCTTCAAGTCAATGAGGTGATTTCTTTTTGACTTACGAAGTTCCATCTTGTTTGTGAGGATTTTTATTTTGGATTAATTGTGTGGACTTTGAGGGTTCAAAGTTACTTCCAATCATTTATATCCATCTCAAATTGTGAAATATTTTCTTTGCGTTCACTTACCTATTTTCTTAAATTGTTCACAATGATTGTTTCAGATTGCTCTTGAGGAACTAGCAGAAAGAGTTAATGGAGATATGCGGATGGCAGTAAATCAGTTACAGTATATGAGCCTCTCTATGTCAATTATCAACTATGACGACATTAGACAACGCTTTCTTACCAATGCAAAGGATGAAGACATTTCACCATTCACGGCTGTTGATAAGTATAATATATATTTTATCTCTGTACTAGTCTTTAAACTCATTATATACTGTTGAATATCTCATGCCTTCGTTCGTAGCATTAGAATGTCAATGGGCCTCCTTAATGGACTAAACAATATTTTATTCCCTTGGAATAAAATATGAACTTATTCAAAGGGAGATTTTTCTGTGAGAAGTTTTATATGATAACGGGACTTGGGTGAAGGCAAAATGGACTTTCAATTGGTATTCTGAGGAGTTAAGAAAAATATGTTTAGGATGTGAACTGAGTTGATATGGTTTAGACAAACAAATGAATTTTTTCTATTAAAGTTGTTCTTTAATGAATATGGTTCTTTCTCTTAATTATTTTTATTTGTTCCAATTAATCAATTTGAGGATCCCTACATTCATTTCAAGTGTTGATTTCTAGTTATTATGTTGTTTTTTTTCACTAGTCTGCTCTGATACAAGTGGGTGTGATGACATTTATAAGGTTTATACTTTATAAGCTGTAGTTCTGTGAATGTTTGCCGTTTCATCAATGATTCATTGGGAGTGGGGGCGGGGGCTGGTTGGAGGCGCTCTGCATGGCTTAGATTTCATTCAAATCTGAAGGATTAACTGCCCAGAAGGTTGTGGCCAAGTTCAATCTCACAACATCTCTTTTCTTGTAGGCTTTTTGGTTTTAATGCTGGGAAGTTGAAAATGGATGAGAGGATAAACCTTAGCATGAGTGATCCTGATCTTGTTCCTCTTCTTATTCAGGTTTGGTAATTCATTTTCATTATTTTATCAATTTAGCTTGTTTAAATTATTATCTTTGAAGACAATAGCCTGAAGAACTTGGTGGACAATGGCTTGGATAGCACTTCTTATATTAACCTCTTTCAAATTTGATTTCACGTGTACATTATATGAACAGTATTGCAGAATGACTTATTTAAAATTGGTATGGTTTTAGATTTCAATCAGTTGTTATACCAATTATATGTTAGAATTCCCTATCCTGAAAATATATCTGAAACCTGCCCTAGGTTAAATTGATCCATGAACATTCGTATTCTTGAATGCTGCAAATGTGGCTTGTGTTTCAAGTACTCCTTTCATAACTGTTCCTTATGGCATTATGCATTGCAGGAAAATTATATTAATTATAAACCAAGCTTGGCCGGTAAGGATGACAATGGGATAAAACGCATGAACCTGATTGCCCGTGCTGCTGAGTCTATTGCTGATGGGGATATAGTGAATGTTCAGATTCGCAGATATAGACAGTGGCAGCTCTCTCAAGCTAGTTGTACAGCAACATGCATAATTCCGTATGTAACCTTGTAACTGATATGGCAAATAACAGTTTTCTTTTAGATTTTGCTCTATCTAGTTTTTATCCATTCACTTTTTCATCTTTGTTTATTTCAGTGCATCATTGTTGCATGGCCAAAGAGAAATACTTGAACAGGTAAAAAATTTATTCTGTTGGCAGATGCAGTATGTCTTTACCATCCTGCTGCCCTCTTTATTTTGGGCTCAGGGGGAGAACATAGTTATCAATGGCACATTCAGCGTGTGGCTGAGAAGCCTTCAGCAGTGACAGTACATGATGAGTTCATTTTTCATTCACGTGTCAGCCCTTTAAAGTTTTTTTGCCCATAAAGAAGGGTTGCTATAGTGAGGACAAAGTTAACTTACGGACCTTTGAAAATGATCGAGGACAAAGTTAACTTACGGACCTTTGAAAACTAGAGCACCAGAGTCCCTTCCTTCTATGCTACCCGAGTGACAGAGGCATCCATCTCCAGCGAAACCCATCTTTCACTTCAGTCTACTATATTCTGCAGTTTTGGATCTGATTAGAGTGTTCCTTAAGGTTTTAAGTTGAAGGGGATGTCATGATTCCATATATGGGTTTACTCATGACTTATATCTCTTAAATTTGCCTGGTGTCTTCCCTAAAAAATACTTAACAATCAAAGTCGTTGGTCGTAGTGACTAGCTCAAATGTGTACCAACATGGTTTGGGTGAAGAATACTTCCATCGAGGGAGAGTATAACCAATGTCAAAGGGACACACTTGAGGGGGAGTTCATTAGAGTTAAGTATGTGTTGGAGTTTCACATCTCGTGTAAAAATATACAAGAATAAAAACATATAAGAAGAAAAGACCCACAAAACTATTGCATTAAGATTTTAGGTTGGAGGAAGCGTCATGGTTCTTTATATGTGTTTGCTCATGACTTATCAGTTTCCAATCTCCTCTAGGTCTCTCCTCGAAAAAATTGGCGTTATCTCAAGTTTACAAGTGTTATATGTCTTTATATTAATGTCTTGTATGCTTGGCTCATGACTTGGTTTCATTGCATTCTCCTATTTAGATACTTGAAGATGTAAAACGATACCGTACAAGTTAATATATTTGGAAATTTCATAACAGACAGGTTAGGTTAATATATTTAGATATTAATGTCTTGTATGCTTGGTGTCAAGTGTTATATTTGGAAATTCCATAACAGACAGGTTAGGTTAATATATTTTTTAAAAAATTGAAATAATTAAAGTAGGTTAAAAAACGATACCGTACAAGTTAATCACTAAATAAATATAAACAGAAAATGAAAAAAATTCAAACCACTGATAACCATAACGTGCAAACACAAATCAGTGATGATATAATGACAATCCTAATACCTCACTTTTAGAATTTCAAATTGAAAGGAATCAACTGAGCAAGTCATCCCAGCCCGTTGTTGACTTGGTGGATTATGAGTTGCAGTCCATTGTTGATTCGGTTGATTATGTTGCGTTGGTTGTTTTTGCGGGTTGGTGGGTTCAGTCATGCCACCAACCCATTTTGGCGGGGTGAATTGATTGACCTTTTTGATTATCCCTATTCATGGTGGGCTTTTGTGGGTCGTTTTATACTGGTCTTTTCATTGAACTCATCTGATTTTGCTTGTAGGTCTCTATCATAACTCGTATTATATTTGCAGGGAGAACGCAATTTCAACCGGTTTGGTGGGTGGCTGGGGAAGAACTCGACAATGGGTAAAAACTTTAGGCTTTTGGATGATCTTCATGTTCACATTCTTGCTTCTCGTGAATCCAGTTCAGGAAGGTAAATATGAATTCAATATTTTACCTTCAGATCCCATCTTTTTGTGAGTTTATTGTCACTTGCTAAATGCTTCTGTCGATACATGCAAATTTGTAAACCTTGATGATTTTGGAAAGAAATAAAATGCAGATCAAATCCGGTGACATTGTGTCATCTTTTTTATATTTTTGAATATTTTGCCAATCTTTTGGTGCTTCCGTTTTATATGTACAATGTGGGCTTATCTATTAGGTTTCTAGAGTTACATCTCCAGTGATCTCCATTACTACAGTTTCTAGTGGAGTGATTATAGTCACGCTTCACTAAATGGTTTGCAGGGATACCATTCGCATGGAATACCTTACTCTTATTCTTAAACGACTGACTGAACCCCTACGAACCCTTCCTAAGGTTGGAAGTATATGTGTTTCTTTGATTCTAAATATTCCAAATGTTTTAAGCTGAAATGCTGAACAAAATTTAATTGCCCTTTCGGAATAATGACCAGGCTGAAGCGGTTCAACAAGTTGTGGAATTCATGAATACATACTCTATCAGTCAGGAAGATTTTGATACTATAGTAGAGTTATCAAAATTCAAGGTTCCTTAAATATATTTGATGTTTTTCTTTATACTACATACTACTATCAACCTCGGGTTAATGTTTTGATTTTACATGCATCAGGGTCAATCTAATCCACTAGATGGGATCCAGCCTGCTGTTAAGTCAGCTTTGACAAAAGCCTATAAAGAGCAAAGCAGATCTCGGGTGGTTCGAGTTGCCGACCAAATCACACTTCCCGGTGTAAAGAAGGCCCCTAAGAAGCGGATTGCTGCTATACTTGAACCAGCCGAGGAAGGAGGCAAAAATGAAGATGACACCTTGGACGAGAGTGAAGAAGAGAACACCTCTGATACAGAAGAGTTGGGTAAGTTATTTGGTTTTATTATTATTATTTTAATATTGATTGATTGCTTCTGACAATTTTTGTTCTTGTGATGCATTAGAAGGCATCACCAAGGGAGAGAAGCTGCAATCAGAACTTCAAAGCTTGAATTCAAAAGGTAGGTGCTCGTCATGTGCCATTGGAGGTTGCTTTATTGGAGTTTTAAGTGATTTATGATTTATACATCTTGATTCATGTAGCCACGCAAGTACAGTTGGAACTGAAGGGAACGGGTAATTCGAGTTCCAAGAAGGCATCGGCTGGTAGAGGTAAAGGTGCTTCCGCATCTGGGAAAAAGGTTGCTCAAGCTCCAAAAAGAAAAAGGTGAAATATTAGACATCTTGCCTTTTTGTCGAGCCACTAGCAGTATTTGTATAGAACCATGCTCTTCATGTAATTGATGTTCAGGCTTCATAACTTCACGTTTGAGTTTTAGTAAATTTTCCAAGGAGAACATGGATTGACTACTTGTGGTGGCTGTAGATTGTTTCGGTCTGTCCACGTTAGAAGTTAGAATTTTGCTTGCTGTTTTATGAAGCGTTTATTTCTGGTTTGAGCTTTTACTCTTTTCTTCCGTGATATTCTTCTGCAAGGACATGAATGCCGAAATGATGTTTTACCTGGATGAGCGATATTAAGTACTTCAAACGGAGAAAATTGAACGAGTTCATTCTTAAATTACGTAAAGTTTTATCAATTTTTGCCTCCTTTTGTTTTGGGAAAAGTTCAATTGTTGGGAAAATGAACCAATATATATGAAGAATAATAAGTTGGATAACATGAATTAATTCTATTTAAATTAATTTCAGTTTTTCAAAGATGTTTTATATTTGGTTTCATTATATAGATTGAACTTAACTACTTTATGTTTATTCATTGTATCAGTATGAATAATATTTTTTTTCGGTTAGGGAATTCATGAACTTAATCGCCCTAACTAAGGGGAAGGCTTCCTACACCTTCCCAAGATTCGGATGTTCTTAATTGAGGGCACACTATCTTATATATATACACAAATTGACGAGAAATATGAGTGAATTATAATATATTCATTATTGGATTTGTTTATATTTTCTTAAATTAAATATCACTCACCAACCATTACAATTCTGTGATTTATTATTACTTTATAAATTGCATTATGTTTGAGGATCCAAATCTGCGTGGGCCTGTGGTTGTTGTGAGCTTAAAAACTAAGATAGTGACTTGTCAACTCAAAAAATGGCCCCCAATTCTTCTGCACACGAGTGAGCAATCTGAAGATAATAATAATAATAATAATAATAATAATAATAATAATAATAATAATAATAATAATAATAACTACAGTAACAATAGTGAGTAAAATATTTTAATTTTGCCAATCCACAATAAAGAGGTGATGTCCCTTTCATTTTCAGATTCAGAATGTTGTAAATCATATTTACTATTTTAAATATTCATACAATAAATTTTAAAAAAAAGAACTGTAAAATCACATGGATTATACTATATGAATGTCTACAGTTAAAATGCTTGAAGACTTCTTGGCCATATTTGTTTTTATCTGTGTTGTTAGATCACACTCATTGACTGATAGACTTTATAGCTATAATGAGGTTTTGTGATTGGACGTTACATTCGTAATATTCAATCATCATCGAGGACTAAAATCATGCTTTTCATCATATACGATTGAGGCACTGAATTATGTAATGTTTCTACAACTAAAAGAACCAATTATAACTCGTTTTAAAGTAAATAGAGAGATGAATGGTAGAAAGGGATGAAGAGGAAATGTACAAAGTGTGAATACAGAAAAGAATCATTTTATTGATCGATTATTACTGTATTTCCATTTGTAAAATTACTTACTGAATCGGGCACAGATTTCCCTGCCATCTTATTACATAAAAGCCTTCTCATCCCACCAGACACAACCTCCTAACGATTTGTGGCAGCACTGCTAAGAACTGAATCTAAATTGCATATATGCACTATATATTGTTTTACTACACTTGAGGAGAAGAAGCTTTTGTTCTCCAGTTCAAGACCCAAATCCACAAGGAGAAAATCGAGAAGGAAAAAGAAAAAGAGCATCACAAAAACTGGGGAATATAAACCAAACCCATAGAACCTGCTATTAACCATTTTCATGTAACCTGGCCTTCACATTCCGTTGACTTTTTACATCTTTGGAATTTCCTGTGCAGCTGCATCCAACCATGTGTAAGTATTAACTAACTTGAAGGTCAACTTAATAGAAAACAATTGTTACAGAATGTATTAACTAACCCCAACAGCAACTAACCAAAATGGATATGAAAGAGTAACAATAAATGAAGTTTACTTTTGCATATTTTATACTTTTTAGAATTTGATATTCAAGCCCACATGGTAGAGAGGGAACACCAACTTAGCAGATTTTTATACTGTTACAAGAATTTTAGCTTTGAAAATTCAATTATTGTACAAAATAGATGAAAGTTGACATGCAAGAATACTCTCTTCATAATTAATCCTTAATTAAGTCAACGAGATCCAGTTACCAAGCTAAATATAGTTGTCACGTAACATGAGATACAGAGTTAGAATCTCACTATTTTCGTTCTTAACGAGTCTTGCTAGCATGCTGATAAGAGCAGTTTATTGACAAGAGATGAATCTGGAATTCTGACCAAAGCTTCCAAGCATCCTACACGCTGTTTCCAACAATTTTCCTGCCATGCCATTCAAACTTTAGCTTAGAAACTAAAAGCATTTAATCAGTTATGAAGAGTATCACTGAAATAAGACAGATAATTTCTTTATGTACATATTAGCATGTGAAAAGAAGTATCACAGAAATTAAGAAAAAATCAGTTGACAAGTCAAACATGTTTGTAGATGGAGATTACAAAGGTTGAGCTCACAAATATCTTTATAACTGTTTTTTACGTCATTCATCTCTATTGTTCATCTAGTTCCCAAATTCTACATGCAAGCATGCACAAAGTAGGAACTTACTAATTTAGTGAGAAATGGTGAAGCATTTAAGAAGCAAAAGGTTAGAAGTAGAAGATGATACTTGTTGGCATATGTGGGACAATAAAATATTGGTATCACCACCATCATATAAAAGAACCCAACTTTTCTCAAAAGTTTCTTTCCACCTTTCAGAAGCTTGACCTAACAAGCTATTCGATACGTTGAGTGGAACTTTTATACTTCTTTCTTAAAACTTAAGAATCCGTTTTAAAGTTTTCTAACAGTCTAACCTTAGGCAAAACCAAAACATTGCACAAATTCTCACATATTCCAAACGCCCAATTCAAGAAACTACAACTTTTGATCTTAGCTACAATCTATTTTCAACTAAGATATAAGAATTTCGTATGAAAATTATTTAATCCTATTTTAAACTTTGATTGTAAAAACATCTATACACTATAGAATTTATACAACAATTACCTGTGTTGAGGTACTATATACATGTTTTACTAATCCTTAATCAATAATTGAAAAAATAAATAAATAAAACTAGCACGAGTCTAGCCACATAATATAAAGTAAACGCAAATAATAAGTTAAATCTAAAAAACCAAATTAAACGCACATCATAATCAGCTTTTCCCCATCTTGACTTAAAAAACACCCAAACAAATACCACGAACCAAAAAGAAAAGTAAAAGCGAAGAAAAAGAGAAAAAAAATTAAACAACCAATTAACGCACCTCTTCTTTGCTTAACAACGACCTTAGCAGGTTGGGCCCGGGTCACAGGCCCAGCCTCCTCCTCCTGAGGCGGTAACAGAACGCCGTCGATTCCCTGAACGGAGATCCGTCCATCCGTGTAAATATCCGGGTCGAACAAATACGCGGACCCGTCTCCGTGACCGAACTTGACGGAGCCATCAGCCTCCTGCGCCGTCACCTTATGAGGCAACCGTAACGTGTCGTAACGGACCTTCCCGAACCTTCTAACGGCATTGTACATGCTCTCCTCGGTCTGATACTCGGGAATCAAGTGATAGTACATAATCTGTTCGGGCGAACCCGGTTCACTCAGCTGGTCCGTCGTTAACTTCGCCATCGCTTCGTCGTTAGGAGCCAGCACCGTCAAAACGTAACCCTCCGAAACTAACCGTCCCATCTCCGTCGCCAGTGACGTTAAGTTTACCAGAATATCCGCCATTTCGTTGTAACCACCGTAGTGGAGGAGCGTTTGGATGAAGTCTTTCACCTGTCTCTCTCCGTTGAAGTGATGGTGGGGTCCACCCGGTCCAGGCGCCGGCGCCGGCGCCAGTGAGGGTCCCGGCGCCATCGCGTCGTAGATCGGAAGCACAGGTGGGGAGCCTGCCGGCGACGGGGGAGCTGGTTTTTTCAAGCGGTGAGTGCGCGGGTCGACCTCCGGAGCGGATTCGGGTTTCACGGCGGCGATGGAGACGAGGTTGCGGCGGCGGTTGAAGTCGTCTTGTACGGAGCGAGGGATGATGAGCGAGTCGATGCCATGGATGACGCCGTCGGGTCGGGTCAGGGAATCCGGGTGGGTGACACGTGAAGAGTCGACGTTCCAGTGAGTGGAATTAACGGTCTGGAGAGAGAGGTGGTGATTCGGGGCTAGGGTTTTGTGTCGGGTGGGCCGAGCTGGGTTACTTAACCCGGATCGGTATTCGGGTTTAGTGATTCTTTTGGGGACGATGTGGGACATGAGAAGGGTTTGGAGAGACTGCAGGTTGCGGGGTTCGAGAAGGAAGCGCTTGAAATCAGGGTCGAGATCGCGTTCGAGAGCTTCGTTTCTGGGTGCGAAGATTGTGATGTTGTGTTTCATTACCGTGTTTTCGAGCGTCTGAAGGAGCATGGCTTTTTCCACTAGCTCAGCAACTTCAGTGTAATGCGAGTCCAACAGAGCCACGAGGATTGAGTTTGAGTTTATTTGGCCTTGCGGGAGAGAGAATGTGATGGTTGGAAGGAGGAAGAGAAGGATGGTGACGCCATAGATGCGGCAATCCATGGCGGCTTTTGCTTCAGACACAACACGGAAAGAGAAGAGAGAAAGAGAGAGAGAGTAACACAGACACTACCAATGTTGTTTTTATGTTGTGTTGCGGTGTGTTTGTGAGATTGTGTCTGAGACAGAGCAGGTTTTGTTTTGGAATCGGTGGGGTAAATGGTGTGATTTATTGCCTTTGATGTTGTTGAGGTCGATATGAGACTGAACAAGTCACACTAGTTATTACTAATCAGTGTCAATGGCTGTGGGTAAATCCAGAGGTGTCGGTTGCTTCGTGAAAATCCAAGGCTTACGTGGCGGGTTTTCATTGGAGGGGGAAAGGGAAGTGAGAAACAAAGGAGTGGGGTCCACTAACCCAACTGCTACCTGGCTCGTGAATAAATGAACCATGATAAACCATAAACATTAAACCCACTCTCATTATTGTGAATAAGTATTTGGACGGAGTGTTTTGACTGTCTTGGATAACTTTTTCACCTTCTGCATGAGTTGTACAATGAAACCCTTTTGCAAAGTTGCTAATTGAGGGTGATTAATCCGTAATGTAAAGTTATTATTTTGTGTGGATCTTCGACTTTAGGCGTTAAAAAAAGTGGGGATTAATTAATTAAATGTACTAGTTCGCAATTAGCACGCAGAGAATAAGTTGTTTATGAGATGATGATTAGTGTGTGCGTTTATTAGTACTAAATAAAGAAAACCATGGAAAAGATGCATTGAAGGAGATGTGAAAAATAAGAGTGGAGGTGGTGGCCCACTTGGCTTTGGGTTCCCTCATATGCTCAGGTATTATTAGCTGAGCTGTTTCTGTCCTCTAGAGTCTCCTCTGTACGTACCATACAAACCAAGGAATAAAAAACCTTACCAAAACTCTAGAGAAAAGACATTTCGAATAATATCAATATTGCAAAATGTTTTTTTGGTTGAATAAATCAGAAAAAATATACATAAGGAATGTGATAGTGTTTGTTGGGAGATTTGGATTAATAGGTTTAGAAGGAAAGTTTATCATCAGAAAACAAATACCTTTCTTTTTACCATTTTCCTTAAGTGAAGCATCTGTTCCATGTATGGAGGGTGACCTATCCCCCACCGGCGGGCTATCTGTCTGTCTCTTCACCTTTCTTTACTTACTCTTTTATCTTCTCATTTATGTCAAGCTCCAAAAATGGTAATATATTTGATTGATGGATGAATAATTCATTGCTTATTAATTAAACACTATATATTAATAATCTCATTGTTTATAATTTCCCTGGATTCTGCTGTCAACTTTTTTATATTATCTTAAGTTACTTAGTTAATTTCAACATTAATATACCATGGACGTTAAGAATTTGGATTCTTAACTTTCTGCTTTTATTCAAAATATATACTTATGGAAATTGATTTTTTAAAATCTCTATATACTCGGATAGTTAATGTCACACAACACATTCCATATTACATGTGAAATATTACGAATTTATATCACAATATTTTACATTAATAAAAGGTAAAGATGTATTTAAATTGTTTTTAAATTATCATAAAAATAACGTAAGAGTATTAGATGTATCGAAATATATGTATGATATGATACGATGCAATAAGAAAAGGAGTGTAGAAGTGGGTATAGTATGATATGTGAAGGTTTCCTTGACCTAAGAAAGTCATATAAAAAAAAGAATTGACTATAGATTTTGGGCGATAAAAGACAATATGGAAAATACAATTAGGAACGTAATTTCTATAATGAGTATTGGGTGGGGAGTGGTAGAGGAATCCATTATTGTATAATTAACAATGATTTTGGTGAGATTATTAAATGAGTTTGGTTTGGTGTATCCTTCAACAGTATGGTAGGAGAGAGGGAGTTTTGGTGGAAAGAGTATTAAGACTGTGACCATATAAGCCCTAATTTTCCTTCCTTTTCGTAACCTCAATAGTGATACACCGAAATCTGTCGGTGGAACTATGCATAACCATTTAATCACAATTATTTTAATGTATGGAATTTATAATTTCTGACTTCGGCATATCTTTCAGTAGTTGGCAAGGAATATAGATACGAAAATGTGAATTCACCAAAGTACCCTTCGAAAAGTATCTTCAAAACTTGTGAGTCATTGTACATGAAAAGGGTATCCTGGACTATACTCACTAGACTTTGCTACCAAACAAAACATCTCGTCAAAACAAGTGTGCTTGCTTTTGTTTTTGTCCTCTGATGATTACACAAATTCTACATGTTGTTTTGTTTAATTTGCATATTATAGTGTGGTTAGAATGGACGTCTCACTTGTTTTATACACGGTTTTTCGTTTAGGTGCATTTTTTTCTTCTGGAATTTTTTTTCTGTCATGGGATTTTTATGGATCAAATCCATTGCACTAGAAAAGACTTTCAACAAAGACATGCAAAAGCACTCTCAGACAGCATATTTCACGACGTATGATTTTCAGACACTATTACTTTTTGTAGGTAATAGTTTCATGTTGGAGTCTCATAATTTGTGTCCGAACAAGTTTGGACAGTCATGATTTATGCTAGAAAAGGAAGAAGGAAAGAAAAGTTGGAGGGAAGAAAAGGAGAAAAAAGATGTGTGTAAGGTTTGCACAGAAAACTGTGGAGGCTGAAAATTCAGATTAAACATGGAAGATCACATGCTCTCATCAGTTAACAAAAATGTAACAATAAAATATGTTTGTTCTTTATTCTAAAATGAAGAGATATATTTAAGTGTTTTTTTAATAATAACACATAAAGTTTTGTAAAGGGGTAAATTTTAAGGAATTAAATGTTTTTTTCTCTAATTTCTTATATTTTTGTAGATATTATTTGTATATGAATTTGGATTGACTTTGTAGCATTAAAGAGGGCTAAAGTTGCAACCCACAAAAAACCCAAAATTGATGTTCTAGTAAGCCCAACATATGGTAGAGTTGCCATAAACATAGGCCATGACTAATTTTTGGACTACTCTGGTTCTAGGTTAGTTTTCAAGCAAGTTGCGATGGTGGAAAAAAAAATATAGCAACTAAAATGTAATACTAATTTAAATGAATTCAACCATGTGATGGTTTATAATATCTAAATTAAAATACTTTAAATTATTTGAACTGTTAATAAATATTTATCTTAAAATATATTTATCCCTTATGTTTTTTTCCCACCTTCTCACCATCCCAAAATATTATAAATGTCTTCTTGTATTGAGTGTTTATTACTAAGCCAAAGTTATAGTTAGACCATAACTTTTTTTTTTTTTATTTAAGAACTTAATAAACCCAGTGTTGTTAAGAATTATGACTTATGAGACTTAATAATCTATCTTTTTCAGCAAAATAATTTATGCCACGTCACTTGTAACAATTTCTTTTACAACAACTATTAAATAAAAATTAAATTTGTAGCTCTAATACTAATTGTTAGATTGAGTATTTGTTATTAAGTAAAAAAATATATTTAATAATAAAAACTCAACTAGTTATACTTATAAGAGTATAAGAGTCAAAACTCTATAATTTAACTATAAATTGACCTAGTCTATCTCATATTACAATTGATATCACATGCGATATCCTTTCTTCTTTCATGTGACCCCAAATCCCATATTAAGATTACAAGGAGAGTTTAAAATGCTAGCAAAAAAGAATTGGGTAGTGGAGTAGAGCATGCAAAGTTATATGTAATGGAAATTATGATCTATACTCTTATAGTACATAAATAATAGGTTTAATAGCCAATTTAGTCCTTGGTTGAAAAATCTCAATTTAGTCCCTCGTTATAAAAGTGTTTTGAATTAGTCCTAACTTTTAAAATAGTGGGTCAGATTGGTCCTTTCTGTTAAATATAAGTTAACAAAATTAATGGATGATGATGTGACACAACTTAAAGCTAACGAGGGACCAATCTAACACATCAGCTTTAAGCTGTGTCACATCATCATCCATTAATTTCGTTAACTTATATTTAACGAAAAGGACCAATCTGATCCACTATTTTAAAAGTTAGGACTAATGTAAAACACTTTTATAACGAGGGACTAAATTGAGATTTTTCAACCAAAGTGGGGACTAAATTGGCTATTAAACCTAAATAATAATAATTTTTATAAATAATTAAGACATTAATAATTAAGTTTGTGTACTTCCATTATTTGATTAATTCATTAATACATAAATTTATACACAAATATCTCACTTTTTTGTGTGTGATATTTTTCCGTTAGAAAATATTATGTTTTTCATAAATAATTAGTAGATATATTTTACTTAAAATTCTCTATTTATAACAAAATTTTTACAATACTTTACTTTATTATTGAAGTGACGTGACTTAAGAGTGATAACCACAATTAAATACACCAATAATAATAATAATATAATATAGAAGGATTAACTTTTTATATTCAAAAAACAAGAAGTTTAAATTTTTTCTTAAAATACTTTTGCCTCCTGAACTTACAGCCTGGCGCCACATTAGAATCGTTCTCTTATTTATGAAATTTGGGGACAACCCATAAACAAATGTCTAAGAAATCTAAACCTTAAATCAATCTCTTTAAGATTCAAACCAGATTAACTATGTATACATATACCTAAATTGTAATGTTATTTCATTAGATTAATAATTTTTCTTTAATTTGATTTGAAGTATTGATGGTTAACTTTGTTTTGTTAAAGAGAAAGGACCTTTATGCATTGTTTTACTTCGTAAAGATATATTTAAGTAAAAAATGTGGCAAATTAAAATAAAGTTTAATTAATAATTTAGTTTGTATATTTAAGTATTTGACTTTTATATTTTATTTAAATTTAATTGAATCTCTATTTTTGTAAAAAATTCAATATGATGTGGTAATTGTTACATATCAAAATTTAAGTATAACACTTGTAAAAAATTAAATATTTTTATTTTATAAATAACAAGACATGTTTAGTCTATCTAAAACAACTCATACTCGAATTATTAACATTATTTTACATGTTATATATGCATTTGGAAAATAATATGTGCTTTTTATATAATTAAGAATAAGAATGTTAATTGGTTTATTATTTTTCAATCCTATAATTTTCTTTCTTATATTTAATTTTGAAAATAAATTTAATCCATCAAGATCCAATAAAACTAATTACTCCAGGCTAAGCACGTTTAACCATGGAGTTCTTATGAGTTAGGCTACCGAAAAGCAAATGCATTTTGGTGATATGAGTAGTCAAATCAATTCCTTTAAGCTATCCTTCAACTGTATAGTCCCATACCTACACAGTCTCCAGATCCCTCTCATTCCGGTGTATGTTCGATTCGTCCATGTACCCCTTCCACTCGAAGCTGCCAGGAGCCGCTCCTTGTCTGTGCCCCCTGCACCATGCCTCTTACACCGGCGTCACTCCCCGCCCTCGTCAGTGCCCGGATGTCACATTAAACAGTTTTCTTTCAAAAGTATATCGTTTAATGACTTTAATTTTTTAATATTAAATAAAAAACAAAAATGTCTTCGTATATTTTAAATTGTTTAAATCTACTTTGAAGAAGGGTAATTACTTGATCTAAAATGTACAATTGATTCTAAATGATTCTTAATATATTTTACAATTTCATTCTCAGTATGTTTATCAAACTGTTTCTTTTCGCGACTGATATATTTATTTCAATAACAATTTTATTATCATAAATAAATGCATTTTCAAATATATTTTCCATTACTTTTCAAAAAATGTAGAAAGACCTTTTAATTGTTAATAACTTCATTAATGAACATATTTTTTTATTGTAAATTCTTACTAATGGAAGTTACTATTGACTATAATAAACTAATAAACATAGACTAATGTATCAAATTGAATTCTGAAGCAAAATTAAGTAGATGAGAAGTACAAAAGAAAAAAAAATGGAAATTAAAATTAAATAAAAGAATATAGATACCTAATTATTCTCTTCCTCCTAAACAAAGTTATGATTTATTTCATTAAATGTCTCTTTTAGTATCTGTTTCGACCGGATCTGATGGGACCATGCTAAAACACTCACGAACGATAAAGACTGACGGACGAATGATACTGCATGCTGGCGGATCGGACGAACGCTTGGTTACGGACGGACGCTTTCTCACGAGGTGAAGCAGACCGCGCGGCTCTGTCTCTAGGGTGCACTAGAAGCTGGTGAAAACCGGACGGTTACCTCTTGGCTGAGGGTTGGACGCGCTGGGAAGGGCCGAACGGGCTCTCTCGTCTACAAGTCCTGGTTGTAGTATTCGTCCTATCTCTCCTCGTTCTCCAAGCCGGGCGGTCGTGTACCTGTCAAAGGCACTCCGACGCTTAAGTCAGTAACATGACCAAGTGGTATGTAATGCATGTGTATATTGCATTGTAAGCAATCTGTTTAGAACTCATACCTGGAACCTTTATTTATATTGATTGTAATGGACTTTTACCTTTCGTGGGCCTGATAACGATCCAATCGTACCTTAATCTTCGTTAAGGGCTTTAGTGAGTCATTAGTATTTAACCGTGTAGTCGACCTGGGTCGGTCTGGACCGCCGGTCAGAAGGGGTGGTCGGCCAGGGATGTCAACCTAGGTGGACGGCCACTAGGTTCTGCTGATCGGTCAGCTTGGAAGCTCGGTCTTGATGGTCGACCCGAATGGGCAACCTTTGGAGGATCGCTCGTTCTATGTACGGTCAGTCCAAGGAGAGCGTTTTCTTCGACGCTCGGTCCTAATGGTGACCTGGGTGGATTACCCGTTGGTTCTGGCGATCGGTCAGCTTGGACGCTTGACCCGGATGGGCGACTTTGGAGGATCGCTCGTTTTACGTACGGTCGGTCAAAGGACCGTTTGCTTCGACGCTGATAGTGACCTGGGTGGACGACCTTGGGGCAACCGTTCGGTCTGTCCTTGGAGAGTCGTTCGGCCAAGAGGACCGTACGGTACACAAGCCCCCAAGCATAAGCATGATTTTTATTATGTGAAGGGGTTTTGAAAAGGGGCGGGATCTCTGGTTGGCTTTCGTCCCTAAGTCGCCTGTTTGGAGGATGAGTGACGAGGCCTTTGGAGGCCGAATGCCGTGGCCAAATTGCCGAGGTTCATCGGAGATGCCAAATTTGGCTGATAGGCTGAGGCCGAACTACCGAAGACGGGCAAAAAGATGGCCTATTGGTCAACACCTTTTAAGGGGCGAAAAGCTTGAGGCCATAGGAGGCCGAGGGCTTGGGACCAACGGATGGCCGGAGCTGGGTAGCTAAGTGATTGAAGTTTGAGAGGCCAAATAACAGGTGAAGAATTTGGTTAAGTATGAGGTCGTGGAAGGCCCAACAGTGGAGGCCAAGGTCTGGCCAAAGGGTACAACCGAGATGGTGAGGCCAATGTAAGGTCGAACAGTCGATACCACTTTTGGCTAATTAACCGAGTCCGCAGGAGGTTGAGAAGTTAAGATCAAGCTCAGGCCGTACGATTGAGGCCTTCGGAGAATGATCGAGGCCGACTGGCCAAATTCTAGGAGGCCAAAGGGTGGGTTCCAATTGGTCGAACGAATATCCGAGAGATCAGGTTATGACCAAACATATGCGGCTGGATGGTCGGTGTCGAATGACAATCTAGATGGCAAAGATCGGATGGTAAAGGCTGGATGGCCGAATGATCGAAGCCAGACTTGGCTGAGTACCTGCGAGGCCATGGAAGGCCAAGCAATTGGACACGGGCGGCCGAAGGGCAGAGCCAAATGCTTGAGGCCGGATTAGCGATCAATAAAGGTCGAAGTGAGGTGAAATCTTTGTCGCCAAATTTGATTGAGTTGTGAGGCTGTGGGCGGACGTCCTTATAGTTAAGGTCGTCTGGTCGAGTGACCAAATTTGGCTGGTGTGGCCTTCACATGCAGCAGCTGCATCTAATGTACAAGCTGGACGACTACCTGGACGATATGGTGGATTTGTCGATGATAGGACAAGGCAAACCATGATTGAAGCAACTCCGGATGGTGCTGTTGTTTTGGGAAATCCAGTTGCACCCCCTGTAAATGGGGACATACATACTGATATCAGCACTGCAAATGCCTTACTCCCAGGATCTAGGTATGTCTATTTTTATCATCTGAACGTATTGAATTGTTATTTTGGCTGTCATTCATGTGAAGAATTTTTAACAGGCGAACAAGCAAAGGAGTTGAATATCTAGTTGAAGCATCAGCCGCAGAAGCTGAAGCTATTAGTGCCACACTGGCTGCTGCCAAAGCACGGCAAGTAAATGGGGAAGTTGAATTGCCTGACCGAGATCGTGGGGCTGAGGCAACACCTAGTGGGAAACAAATATATTCCTTGATTAAGCCTGATTCTTCTGCGTCAAATAACATTCCTCCTGGTGGAGTGAGGCTGCATCACAGAGCTGTGAGTAGACATGCCTCCTGGGGAAACAAATCCATTGTTCATGAAGGGTTCTGCACGAGGCACACTCTGTCCATCATCATCTTTATTTGTTCTTCTAGCTTTCTCTTTAGCCAACTCTGCCTCTACGACAATAACCCTCCGTTTAAGTTCTACAATTAGATTGTCTTGCTCGTCTAAAGCACGCATAAAACTTTCTCTTCATCAACGACAAACAAAATAAGCAAAAGGGAAAATCCCTAAAACGAAAACAACAAAAATTTTAGCACAAAAGGGAAAACCCAAAAGCCAAACCAAAAACGAATGACGAAAAAGGAGGAATAACACATTTACCTTGTTCGAAGGACCATGGTTACCGGATCTTGCCATTTCGCACAATACCCTCAACAAAGAGGACGATGTTGAGAAAAACGAAGAGATGCAATGACAACGTATAAGAAGAACGACAACCAAGATCGAGAGCGACAACAAAGAGGGAGAATGAGAACGAGAACAAGAACGCAGAGAACATTGTTTTCTATAATGAAATAGGACAAGGGGCATATTTGGAATTCTGAAATTCTGAAACCCTCCTCAATTTTAACATCATTTCTTAAAACAAAAAATAAAATAGATACAAGTCAATGAATTCATGACACGTGACGTTGGCAAAAGTGTGTCAAAAATCTGTTGTCAAAATATCGGGATCCTTTTTGTCTTATTTGCGTAGCTTTTTCATTCAAACATTCTAGATTGGTCAGCAATATCAAAACCAATTGTACAGACTTTTGTTACGCGCACCACTGCCTATATATTTGTATTTTTTCATTCCACTCTTATGCTTAGACCTAATACCCAGACGCTATCACACACTGCTATCATGATGTTATCCTTTGTTATTCTAATATTAGGTTTGATCTTCCGCTTCTTTTCAGCCATCTTTAACAAAGAAGTGCAGGAAGAAGAGAAATTTGTTGTCCAACCAGAAGTCCAAGAACATGGTAGTATTATTGTGTCCGGAACATTTCTGGAATCTTCACCTGCAGTGGCACCTGCAGTGGCACAACCTGCGAAACATACAGTGGAGGTCGAACTGGAGCCCATGCCACAACTTCAAACGGTAGCTGGTGTAAGTACAACAATATTAACTGGTGGAACCCAACCTGGTGCAGCAGAATCAGCCACAGCAGGAGTAGCAGAACCTCTGGACATAGAATCGGCCACTACAGGAATAGCATAACCAGCCATTGCAGCAGGAGTAGCAGAACCAGCCACTGCAGCAAGAGTGGAAAAGAACCATGCCAGGCAAGAACTATTTCGAAACTATATAACTGGATTTACTTTAATAACTTTCGGATTTTTATCCGAAACTCCGATTCGTACCATTAAAAAAGAGGCCTTCATTAATACGATACTTGGTACTGTTCTAATACCAATAAACGAATTTTTAATATTTAAACTATTACATCGTAATAGTGTAAGAGAAACGAGAAAGAAAAAATTAATAATTACAGTAATAGCATCAACATTTGGATTTTTTCTGGGTGCCTTAACTGCTATACTATACTTCAATGTTGTTCGTCACTTGGAAATTAGACTAAGAATATCAGTTACTGTATTGAGTATAATCCTTCTTGTAATTCTAGGAAATACGGAAAAGACATTAAAAAATTATTTAGGAGGTTTTAAGAATGGTTTGGTACTTCTAGTAGGGATTGGGATAACAATGTTAGTTAGCTTTTTTCTTAATAAATATTTTGCAAAACTTTAAATTAGATTTAGAATAGTTTTAGTTAATTTGTAGGAGATGTTTTTATATTATCGTGTAATAGTTTCAGATATTGTGTAATGGATGTTTTTATATGATATATTTCGTAAATGTTGTGCTTTGTTGGTTTCTATATAATTATTTCTCTTCTCTATTTTCTTTAAAAAATACTAACATTAATATTTTATTTTAGGTTTAATCCTTTTCGACATCCCTATTTATGTACGAATGTCTCATATGGGTCCTCGTTTTCTAAAGTGTATCAAAATGGTCCTTAATTTTGAAAATTGATATCAATTGAGTCCTTTCCGTTAAGTTGGCTGGACGACGTTAAAAAAATTGATGAGTGGATGCTGAGATGACGAACGAACGCTCGTCCACCAGCGAACGAACGCTCGTCCAGCAGCGAACGAACGCTCGTCGACCACCGAACGAACGGTCGTCCAGTGTGGAACGAACGGTCGTCCAGCAGTAAGAGGTCGACGAGCGTTCGTTCGCTGGTGGACGAGCGTTCGTTCGCTGGTGGACGAGCGTTCGTTCGTCATCTCAGCATCCACTCATCAATTTTTTTAACGCCGTCCAGCCAACTTAACGGAAAGGACTCAATTGATATCAATTTTCAAAATTTAGGACCATTTTGATACACTTTAAAAAACAAGGACCCATCTGAGACATTCGTACATAAATAGGGATGTCGAAAAGGATTAAACCTTTATTTTATTAAAAAGTAGTTTCTTTCTAAATTAAAATAAACATATGACAAGCACAGCGTGCAGTGCATGGTGCGATGTGGTCTTCTAATAAAATACAGAGATCATAGGGGCCCATTTTAGTTTTAGGATTAGTAAACTAAGAGACTGTTGCAACGGGAATCGCGACGGGACGACGATGCAAAAAGAGCGAATGGGTTTTGAAAAGAGATTTGGAGTCGCCACCATAGTTTATTATGGAAAACTACCGAAAAACCATAAAATGATAAGGCATGGTCTAGGAAAAACCAGTTTCTGGGTTCGGGAGTCGGTTACGTGTAGGGAAGGTATTAGCACCCTACAACGCTTGCCCTAAGACAATACCTTTAACTAAATACGCGAATATGATGTGGTTTTCAAAATGTTTAAATATCCCCTAAAATAAAACTCTAAAAAGACAAAATATATTTTTTAGTTTTTTGGGCTCGACAAGGATTGACCTTGCTCCTACGTATTCTCATTCAGAATGAGAAATCAGGGTGACGTAGTTCTTTTGAATCTGTTTGAGAAATTTCGTTTAGGAATTTGTTTGAAAATTTGTTTTGAAATGATTTTGGATAATAGGGAAGTGAAAGAGAAAGGTTTTTAGCACAAGGACGATGCGTGCGACCACACATGTGCCTAAACCTTTAAAACATTTATATTATTTTTTAGAAGAGAAGAAGAAAATGTTCTAACACAAGGACGATGCGTGCGATCACACATGTGCCTAAACCTTTAAAATATTTATTATTATTTATATTTTTTTAGAAGAGAAGAAGAAAAGGTTCTAACACAAGGACGATGTGTGCGATCACACATGTGCCTAAACCTTTAAAACATTTATTATTATTTTTTAGAAGAGAAGGTTTTAACACAAGGACGATGCGTGCGATCACACATGTGCCAAAACCTTTAAAATATGTTCTTTTTAGAAGAGAAAAAGAGAAGGTTTTAACACAAGGACGATGTGTACGATCACACATGTGCTTAAACCTTTAAAATATAATTTTTATCATTTCTTATAAAAGTGCATTTAAAATGGAAACAAAAGAGACAGAAAAGAAAAAAAATAAAAAAAAAATAAAAAATAAAAAATAAAAATAAAAAATAAAACAAATAAAAAGGAAAACGACAAAATAAAATAAAAGTGTAAAAGTAAAATACATAAAAGTAAACTTAAAGAAAAATAAAATGAAATAGCATAAAACAAAATGGAATAACATAAAATAAAATAAAGATAAATCAAAGAAATAAGATAAAATAAACAAAATAAAAATAAAACCAAATAAAATGAAGTAAAAATAAAATAAAATATAAACAGGAGGGGAAATAAATAAAAACGAAACAAAGTAAAAACAAAGGATGAAAATAATAGAAAAAGGAAAACGAAACAAAACCATCATTTTTTTTAGACTTCGTATCAAATTTATCTTTGCCCGTTTATTTTATTTATTACCCCTTTTTATCTCTAGATATTTTTTAACTATCTGGACGAAATTGGGTATTAACAGCTGCCCCTCTTTACTTAGATATTACTGGATAATATGAAAATTTGATACTTTCGTATTATTGGAGTAAAAGCTAAGTAAAGAAAGAAACATTAATTTTGTCTGGATTTCAAAATGAAACAAGGAACAACATGGAATTTTAAACAAAAAATGAGCATGGCTAAGAGAATTGAGGTGTGCAAACCTCATGGAGGGTGTCATAACCCTATGGATGAATGAATGAGGTGTAACAACCTCGTGGAGGGTGTAACAACCCTATGGACAAGTGAATGAGGAATAACAACCTCGCGGAGGGTGTAACAATCCTATGGATGAATGAATGAGGTGTAACAACCTTGGGGAGGTTTTAACAACCCTATAGATGAGTGAATGAGGTGTAACAACCTTGTGGAGGGTGTAACAACCCTATGGATAAGTGAATGAGGTGTAACAACCTCGTGGGGGTGTAACAACCCTAAAATGAGGTGTAACAACCTCGCGGAGGGTGTAACAACCCTATGGATGAACGAATGAGGTGTAACAACCTCGTGGAGGGTGTAACAATCCTATGGATGAATGTAGTGAGCGTGATCATTGGGTTCGACCATTACCAAGCAGAGGGCCGTTAGAAAAACTAAAATCTAGACTTGACCATTACCTTGCAGAGGGCCAATATCACTGAACAACAACCTGGATTTGACCATTGCCTTGCAGAGGGCCAATATCGCAGAAGAAAACTTAAATTCAACCATTGCCAAGCAGAGGGCCGTTAGAAAAACTAAAATCTGGACTTGACCATTGCCTTGCAGAGGGCCAATATCGCAGAACAACAACCTAGATTTGACCATTGCCTTGCAGAGGGTCAATATCGCAGAAGAAAACTTAAATTCGGCCATTGCC